>NC_139512.1:247004657-247114657 GCF_947247035.1 Vipera ursinii
GCATGACTCTGAAATTGGTTATACAGTATCTGGATAGATTTGGTTCTCTTGAATAGTTGTGAGGCAGGAAATGGGATATTAAAGTAGGAGAAGAAAAATGTAGCTGTAAAAGCTATCATTTTCTTCTTTGAAACCTCCTTCCATTAGGTGCCTCAGATGCCTATGGGAAAAGACTAGCCAATCAGAGCCTGAGTTACCATTACCTCCACATCTCATTGGTGGCTATCTCTCTCAATTTATTTGAAAGTGACATCTCCTGTTCTTTTAACTCTTCTCATCTCTGCAGCTCAGGCACAAGGAAAAATAAAATAAACACAGAGATCACTAGCGAAAAAAAATAGATTTTGAAGAGAATTAGTCTTTTATCCCCATGCAAGCTAGAACATGGTTCGTGTTCATGACTTTATTTTTTTATTTTATTTTATTTTTTAATCCCATTTATATCCCGCCCTTCTCCGAAGACTCAGGGCAGCTTACAATCTAAAGCACAAATCAATGTGCTTAGCAATAGCCTTCATTCTATGTATATGCCTGGTTATTAGGGCTTTCGCCCCCCCCCCCAAGCGGCATTATTACAAAGTCAGCTTAATTGCCCCCAACAATCTGGGTCCTCATTTTACCTACCTCGGAAGGATGGAAGGCTGAGTCAACCTTGAGCCTGGTGGGATGCGAACCTGCACTAATTGCAGGCAGCTGGTGTTACTTAAGGAGGCATTAGCCCACTGCTCCACCAGCAGATACTTTAATAGCTTCCATTAAAGTAAACGTAGCTTATACTTCTATAGTTCCTGATATTCTATATTACTTCTGCATCATTTTCTGAGGAAAATATAAGATAGTATATGGAGAAAGAGTGGAAGTATGATTAACATCCAGCAGTACAACCAATAAGGTATAATTCTCTAAAACCTTTTAAGAAAAGAACATTTTTTTCTTAAATGGTCTATTTTCTAAATCTCTAAAGGATAACTCCTCCCTTCTCTTAAATGCATTGCATTACATTGTAATACAATGTGTAATATGAGTAAAATATAATATATAAATATGTGTGTGTGTGTGTGTATGTGTGTGTGTGTGTATCTAAAAACAGTATCAAACTTAATATTTATGGGCTTACTACACTGTCAAATCTTCCCCCTCAGATGAATGAACAGACAACTTTTTGGGAGGAAAGAAGCACACAACATTGTCCTCTTCTGATCCATTTTAAATCAACCCAGGGTGTATTTTTTCTGGTCCCCTTCTGAAGATCGCTTTTCCTTGAAACGTTTCCTGAACTGACTGTCCATTTGGGATGGGATATTTTAATTTGCTGCAGGTTAACCTCAGCAATTCATTGACAACTTGGTAGAAGAAGGAAAGCCCCTTCAACCAAGCCAATGCACTTCAAGCATTCAAATAGGGTCAATAGCAACAATTAGATTTGAAATAGCAATGTGGGTAAGATTTTTTTTACGTAGCATAGAGAGGATTGTCAATTTTAAATCTGTCAACTGTTTTTGAATTACAACTTTTCTTTTCCTGAATGCTTACATTTTATCTCTGGACTTTTTTAAAAAAAATGTCCTGGACATTACCATTTTCCCAATCATTGGATGTAGAAAAATTATAATCCCATTTCATATTGGCTAAGGATGTGAATATGCATGCACTTTTATACAGAGACAATACTATGTTGATAAATATGAGTCCAAAGGACCTTCAGCAAATGCTAGATTAATTATATAATGCCACCTACTGCATGGCTCTGAAAATTAATGCATCAGGGATCAATGTAGTTGTGTTTGACAATGTGATGGAATGTCTAGCAGACCTTGGGAACACAAAGGAGACCAGTAAGACAGTTAAAGGAGGAAACAGGGCATTTATAAGAAAGATTCCCGAGTCCAGAGGAGGAGGGAAATGTGAGAAAGAGATTTAGAGTAACTCCACCTTAATTAGATTAAGTTGTGTGGGAGAATTATTTTGGTAGGCTTTCAAGACTCTGTTAATTACCTTACTAGAAATAAAGTTCTTTCCACATCTCTAACAGTCCTTGTTACCAGCCCCGAGCGCTTGACAGTTGGAGATGTTTGAGAGAATAATTGCAAGTTATATGTGCCCAATGAAAAAAAATGCAAGTAGGCAATATCTTACCAGAATTTTTACTAAAGATAAAAACGGATTAAGAAAATTTAACAGGCAAATCTTTGTAGAAAGTTAATGAATATTATGTGATCAGTTGCAAAGGATTAATGTTTGTCAAAAGAAGTAAAGTTGGAGCATATATGAACATGCTTTGTAATATAGCATTGTACATTATATGTACAGAAAGTATATGCATGTGTATTAGAAGAAATACAAAATTAAATGTATTAGGAAGGAAGTACTTGAGAATGTTCTGTTCCAGCCTACCACCAGCCCTCTTTGAATGTCAGGGACAACCCCTTTTTTATAATCAACAGGCTGGAAAAAACCCAACCAAATTTATTTACAAAGAGTTCAAACAAAAGTTAAACAAAAAGTTCAAACAAGACTTAAACCAAAAGGTTAAACAAGAGTTAAACAAGAATAACAGACCAGGACTCTAGCAGAAGATCTTCAAACGGTTGCCTTCAGCAACCAGCACCTCCCACACATTCCCCTTTTATCAGCAGTCCCAAGGCGTGGCTTCTCATTGCCTTCTCTCGAGTTGCCTCATTGCTTTCCTCTGTTCTGTTCTGCTAGATTGCCTCCTGCTCCTAGTGTCCCTGAACAGAGCCAGCTGTGGATTGTCTTCTTCCAATCCCTCATGCTCACACAGCTGAGTCTGAGGAGGAACAAGACGAGAGGGGCCAGGCTGAGAGTTCTGCAGTGCATCAGAACCTTCCTCTGACACCAAAAGGCTCTCCAAACCCTTCCTCCTCCTCCTTTTCAGAATCATCCGACTCAGCTGCCAGAAACACAAGCTGATGCTGAATCACAACAGAGAAGAACTTTTGTAAAACATGAAAAGATAGAGTCAAGAGTGAATGGGTGCTGAAGAAATGTGGACTGAATATGAACATTTTGACTGGTACAAAAGAACTGTACTGAGATGTTTGGTCATATGGAGAAAATAAATGAGGATCAAACTGCAAAATGAATATTTGAAGGGGTGAATGAATGAAGAGAAAGAGATAGTCTAAGAGAATTAAACAGTTATTTAGAATTAACTAGAATTAAGGAGAAATTTCTTGTCAGTGAGAACAATTAATGGAATGACTTGCCTCTGGATATTGTGGGTGCTCCATCACTGGAAGATTTTAAGAAGAGATTGGACAGCCATTTGTCCACAATGATATAGGGTCTCCTGCTAGAGTTACACTAGAAGACCTCCCAAATCCCTTCCAACTGTATTATTATATAATGTTGTAGTAATTACTATACATCAATGGATCTCAATGAAAGCAGAACTTTCACCAGAATTAAAATAATGTTGGTACCAGTCATAAGTAGGTCATCACAACCTAAAAGACCCTCCCTAACACCATATCATACCTATTACTCGGAAAGGTAACCTTTGGCAAATCTCTATTGGGCAAAGGAATACAGGAATACATCTTCCCTCAAATAGTAATGTTCTCTGCAATTGTTTTAATTGAGCAGATAAAGCTATTAATATTTGGAAAGGGAATGTCAAACTTTCTTTCCCTTAGCAGTTTCTATGAAATATCATTACACTTTGAAATATTGTAATAATAAATCCACCTTCAGTAATGACAAGGAATATGTAGTTTTACTTTAAATGCTGAACAAGGTAAGAAAGGTTGCTGAGTATCACATCAAACACATTAGCTTTTTCTTATCTGAGAGAATTGATATCTGCAAGGTAAAGGATTTTAAAAATCTATCCAAATGCCGAGTAAACATATGTGTGCTGATCTCATAAACTTATGGCCTAGAAAGTCAGCTCTAGTGGCTATTTTTAACAGGAAGGGAGTACAGTTAGAACAACTAACCAGTGGAACAACCTGCCTCCAGAAGTGGTGAATGCTCCAACACTGGAAGTTTTTAAGAAGAGACTGGCCAGCCATTTGTCTGAAATGGTATAGGGTTTCCTGCCTTAGCAGGGGGTTGGACTAGATGACCTCCAAGGTCCCTTCCAACTTCTTCTTCTTCTACTACTACTACTACTACTACTACTTCTTCTTCTTCTTCTTCTTCTTCTTCTTCTTCTTATTATTATTATTATTATTATTATTATTATTATTATTATTATTATTATTATTATTATTATTAATCCTCTTTAAAATAATACAATTAATTAGAATGGGTCAAGAGATGCAGGGGTATTTCAGAGATAATAAACAGACAATAAACTTTGTGTGAAAGGAAGGAAGGAAGGAAGGAAGGAAAGGAAGGAAGGAAGGAAGGAAAAGATTGAGATTCAAGAGTTACTTGAGTTTTCCATCTCAAACATGATTGCAAACAACTGATGTCTGACATTTGTATCACAAAGAAATGTGATATCCACTGAAAAGAACCAAAGATGAAACCAACACATTATGCAGTAATTTAAACATTCTCAGGAAAGCTTTGGTTATTAAAGTTCACTTTTTGTGGTAATATTTCTAATTTTTAATCTCTACAAAGGGAGAGAAATCATTACTAAACTAGAAGTGCTACTACTGCCTTGTCAGACAATTGTGTACAATATCTTTTGCAGTTAAATAGCCATAGAAGAAGTAAGGATTCTTGCTGTGGTGCTGAATAAGTTAATAAGATTAATAAGATATGGACATAAAACTTACATTTTAACTTTATTAAAGGTATTCTCTACTGTTTTCAACTTGAGTAGCTGAACAAGAAAAAAAAAGAGTAAGACATAGATGGGTGGCCATATAAATGTTTTAAATAAATAAATAAATAGGGTGGTTTTTTTAGAAAGTTGAGTCTCCTCAACACTTCAGAATGTTATATCACTCTGGTTTACACACTGTTGTTGTGATTCACTTAATCATGACTTGCTGAATAAGCCACAGTGGTCTGATTTTACACATTGAGCAATGCCATAAAATATGTGAGAAACCACAATGGCTGGGTTCACATAACACTGTAAATCAAAATCAGACAAGTCAACTTGTGCCTCAATGCACCATGAATGAATGACACACACAGTCTGGAAAAGGAGTTGTGTCCTTGCTGGAAATTTTTTATTTAGAATAAATTCTGTGAGGTATATTCGTCAGCGAGTGCAAGTATACCTCATTTAATTCCCTGATGCAGTTCTTAGTTTGTGGACAAGAAAATTACAAGTAATCCAAAGTTTTAAAAATGAGAATATTTAGATAACTAATTTTACAGGAAAAGTCTGACATCCTTTGGCAAAAAGTTGGATTGGTGTTAAAACAAGCCCCAAAAATGGTTACTGTGCAAATATGCATATCCAGGGCTGTCATAATTTCTGGATCTTTTCTCAGAACTTCTGTGAATTCAGACTCATCAGTTTTTCAAACATTTTAGTGTCCCCATAGGCATTTGATGCATGTTGTGATATCATAATACAGATGAGACAATAATTTGAGTAATGAATATTTTGAATAATGACCTCATGATGAAAGTGTCATTATTTTGAATTTTTTGCAGCTTGTTATGGACACCTCTGAATATTTAGACTGTATTAAAAAATTCAGACAGAAATTATATTAAAACCACAGTGTTAAGGAAGAAAAAGATACATGTCATGTACAAGTACACACGAGAATTAAAAATTGTTTGCAATAATTCTTTGCATTATGACTCCTAAGTTGAGAAACTAACAAATTGACTGATTTGGTACAAAAAATTGATATGGTTAGATTGATTTTATGTTATAAGTGGACCTCTATACTTTTGAAGTTGCAATGTTTTTATTTTCAGGAATAAATTGCATTTCTAGGCATGTGTGATATGCACCAATTTAAATTTTTTTGAGTTCTTCATATTGTTAAGTGTGCTTCAGTTTGAAAGAGTAAGGCTTTCCTACAAATGCCAGGTAAATTGTGTTGTAAGTCCAGAATCCCTGATTACCTCAGAATTGAAATGCCTGAAGTGTTCTAATAATTTCCCATTCTCTATAATTCATGTGTTTAGAACCACAATCATTTCTAAACTGAAGGGTTCTCATTATTTTGAAGTTTCATGTGGTAAATAAACGATTCAGCTATGTTATTTTCTATCCTTTTTATATTTTCTGTTTTATTTCTTTGTTTTTAATGTGGGGAAAATCTTATACCTTTTCTGACATGTTTTACATACAGAGTTCAGCATTCGCTATTTAAAATTGAAAATGGATCATATTCCATGGAAGGCTATGTTGATGGCTGGAGAGAGTGGATGGAAGTCACAACATAGGGCGGGGAACTAAAATGGTTACCTTTTCAGACACAGGGAAAAGAGAACTATGGGTTGTCGTTCATCCTTCCTAGAAAAATAGAGGAATAAGAAACAAGTAGTATTGTGCAGGCATGGCCCTATTTTGACAATGAATGAAGGGAGAAAATACAGATATTGTTAATCCCTGTGAAAAGAATTTTTTTTATTAAGTTTTTTTTACAAAGTAAAAATAATGCAAGTTTAAGGAAAAGCAAAGTAAAATAAGAGTACTAAGTAGAAAAGAAGGAAAAGAAACAAAGAAAAAGAAAAAAAGATATTTTACAGCAGTTACAAATGGATTTATAATTTATCCTCTTTCTTTAAGGTTACGCCATAGTTCCCTTCTTTTCACATTCTAATGCCCAAACCCATAAGTCACAAGTTCCTTTTTCCCATTTTCAGCAAACTGTCCATTAATGATTTCCAGTCACTGACAAATGTAGTTATTGTCTTTTCCCTAATGAAACAAGTCAATTTTGCCATCTCTGACAATAACAAGTATTTTTCAAAAATATTACGGCAAGCTTATTTGTGTTTTATTTTGTTTTGGTTTTGCTCCACCACAATCATTATTGTAAACATTTCCTTGAAGACGAAAATTTTAAATAAGTGTTGATTTATTATAGTGTATTGAATTTATTTATTTTTCATATATTTATATTTATTATTTTTAATTTCTTTGAGAAGGTGGGAGAAAGGGAAGGAAGGAAGGAAGGAAGACAGACAGAAAGAGAGAAAGAAAGAAAAAGAAAGAAAGAAAAAGAAAGAAAGAAAGAAAGAAAGAAAGAAAGGGAAGGGAGAAAGGGAAGAGAAGGGAGAAAGGGAGGATGGAAGGAAGGAAGATTTCTGATATTCCCTACCAGCTTCCCAGAAGGAAACTCAATGGAAGTCATGGACTAACGCATGCAAATGCTTGGTGCTTTTGGGAGTGTGTGGCTTAGACCTCTTAGCTTTCTGCTCATATGCTTATTCAGATACTTTCCCACCAAATCCCCCCAACACAATATGAAATATATGCCAGGGAGATAGCCTGAGAAATAATGGTCTCCATTGGGTGTTGCCATCCAAATTAAATCTGGCTGGACTCTACATATGTCAAATATTGGTGCCATTTTGGTAATATTGGTAAGATATATATGCACAAAATCTAAATCATTTGCAGAAAATTGTCAGTGCTAATTTTTAATGGCAATTAGTTGTTTGTATTGTTTTCGCTCTTTGTATCTGCTTAAAACAATTAAGATCAAAATTTCAGTTCAAATGGACTTGCCAGTCTCTCTGCTCATACTAATGGAGAATATTCACAGGATCTTAAATTATTATGCATATTGTTAGATATGCAAATATCTGAACTCACACCTTTTTGGTCTCCCGTGGACACAGGAACATACAGTAGATGCAACAAGAGGCTAGTGGCCATGCAAATTCATATCAGTGATTTGAATCTCATTTGTCATTCTTGAAGCTAGTTTGTAACAGACCACTGAATTAAACCATATTTCTTTAGATTGGCTCCTATGGAAGTAATTTTAAAATGAGCAATGACACCATATGTTATTAATCATGACTGTTAGGTTCAGTCCTCAACAGACCAAATTTTGCTTTTGTCAGACATAACACAGTCATATAAGAACCATTGTGTGTTTCTACTTTACTGTAAGAGGAGCACTTAATGCTGGCTTACTGTCAATTGTTATTTAAGATACATTTATAAACAGTGGTCTTCCTGAGGGATGCATAAATCATACACTGCCTCTTTGTTATGCCATATTTTAGCAGAGTGTTAACATGCAAAAATAATGGTTTGTCACTCACATTGTGGATAAACTTCCGTTACACTATTGTGTTGTGGCTAATCCATGTACTAAAGGAAGATACAGAATACGCTAGAAGCTTTAATATACGGCCATTATGAACCTCAAAACACACAAAGATGTTAGCTTTCTCTCCTTCCCCCACCTCCATAGCCCCTGATCTTCTAACTTTGCTTTTTATCTTTGAATAAAAGAGAAATATGTTTTTCAATGAAGCCTACCTTGGGCTCAAGGTATTGTGCCCTCCACTGCATAATAGCCTGTAAAAATGATCTCCACTTTTTTAAAAACATTTTTTTAAAAAAATCTTTGTTCAGGAGTGTTTTTCTTGTTTTCTTGACTGTTAGGTTTTCCAGAGAAGAAAGCCTTGCTTTCAAATGACACCGGCATTCATTCCAGTCTTGAGGATGATATACTTGCCCTTCTAGGAGACATCCTTTTGCATTATTTAATGTAAATATAATCATATTTTTCAATCTGATCTTTGCTGGGGTTGTAACTCACTACTGAGTTGTAGTCTTCTTCATTAAACAAAAATGAAAACACTGTCCATTTGCTAAAGTAGGGAGAGGAAGAGTTCTATGCAAACCCTTCCCTTGATTTGTTCATGTTCTGTTTGCAAGGCCCCTGCTGGGGATCATTTTTATAGTATAAAAGATAATTTCTTCAGGTGCCAAATCTTAACTGAGGCTTGCATGAAGAGGTCTGCATACATACAAGTGGGCTTAGCTCAGGGACCAATGTAGCCAATGGGATCTAGTAAGAAAAATACCACCAACTGCTAAGTGGTGATCTGAAAGGGAAGGGTACTGTGGTATGTGGGAATGATGGCAGACAGGAAGAAGAGCTGCAGGCTAAACAACCATCATGCAAAATGTATCTCATCCCATAAAAACAAAAGGAATTATGAGAAACATCTCAGGAGAGACCCTAGAAACCAGGAGACTGTGAGTTCTAGTCCCATTATAGGCATGAAAGCCTTCTGGGTGACTTTGGACCACCAGCCATTCACTCTTCGCCCAACTGACCTCAGAGGGTTGGTGTTGTGGGGAAAATAGGAAGATGGAGAAATATTAGGTACTTATAGGAACTTCAGTTCCTTAACTGCTGAAGTTATTTATAAAAATAATAAAAGGTGAGATATAAATATTTTTTTAAAAGGAGGAAAGGTTCTGTTACTGTAACCTTACAATAAAGGTAGTGTTAGTACTGTAAACATTGTTTCTGTTTCTTGTCTGGACTACCTTGAATGGCTGAGAAAGGTGGAATCCTTGCCTATAGCATAGAACATCAGGGGTACTAATGGAGAGGGGATTTATTGTACAACAGTATGGTTGCTGATTGGGTATCCTGGTACAAATACATATTCCTCAAATCAGGAAGGAAGCTTGCCCATATTTAAAGGTACACTTGGGGATTTTCCCTCCTCAATCACCTCCCACTAGATGTCAGCAATTGTGGCTATTAATCTCCTGAGGTTGACTAGCTTCAGTGAGGACCGAGGCGTGAATTTAGCAACAATAAAATGATGCTACAAATCATAAGCTTTAATTTTCAGTCACGTAATAAATCTGTGCCTAGTTTTTACATTTGATACTACATGATTGGATTTTTGTGTGCAAAGGATACAGGGCTGATTATTTTTGTTATTCTTATTAATTGCTTCAATTATGAGAGTGATGTGAAATGAGACATTCCGGAAACAGGTTTACATCAGCATTTGAGTGATGATATCACCTTCCTACAATAGCATATTTTGTTAACTGATTCAGTATATGAAAAAGACAGAAGGGTTTACTTATGAAAAAAATAAACTCTCATATGAGATGTAGAGCTGAGTCATATTTGTTATGACGATCTGTTTCACTTTAATTCAAAATGTCAGACTCTTCATTTCTTGTCCTAGTGTTACTAAAAATTAATATAGTTACTCCACTACGGTCAAAATACTTTTGTAAATATTTTTGTAATGTGTGTTGGATTATATAGGGAAGTACATGTACTACCACCCTGTTCCTGTATATACCCAGGAACATCTTACAAATCTGATTCCTGCATAGAATGACACTGAGCAGAAAAAGATTTAAGTATCTCTTATGTGACTGTTATAACAGTAGGCTTCGTTTTAAGGGAGAATTAATGTGAAACTAGAAACAAATCTGGGAAAAATCTTTTCAATGCTCATAAGTCTTGAAAGAGTTCAGATTGTCTTTGCCTAGACATGAGCTGAATTCACACTTTATGCTAATCTAACCTTGCTTTAACTAGATTTGCTGAATAAGTTACAATTGGCTCAGTTCACTGGTAAACATGTTTGGAAAATTATTTAACTTATTCAACTTCATAATGAGTCATTGTTAATTGACTTCTAATAATTCCTAGTGTTTGTTTGCTTATTTATTTATTTATTTATTTGTTTATTTATTTATTCATTTAATATCTATGGCCACCCATCTCAACCAAATGACTTAAATGTTTGGTAAATATTTAATTTACCAATAACACCCTTGAATATATGTTCTTAATCCAATCAAAGAGTTATGTATGATTGAGCAAGATATGTTGGAAAGTAACTCCAGGATAAAGATTTTTTTAATGAATTTTGGTTGTCTTCTCATAGTCTTCTGAATCTTTTCAACTGAGACATGGTCACTCTATATGTCTCCGTTCTGCAATGGAATGTGTAGATGTATTTGAAGAAATATTGAAGGTCTGTCTATCAAGTTTGGATTAAGGCCAAATGATGCCCTCAGCATAGCCCAACAATGGTGCCCCTGAGCCCTTCTAACTCAGACATGTTAAACACAAGGCCTGGGGGCCGGATCCGGCCCGTGAAGTGGTTTCATGTGGCCCGCAAAGCCATCCTGGAAACAGTGAGGGAACTGCCCCCACTGCCTTGGCCCTGGCCCAGAGGCCCTCCTTCTGCCAGAGACCCTCAGTTCTGTCCCACTCCTGCCCGGGCCCCCATAGGCACCCTTGATGTGAACGATGTAGAGCTGGCCACGCCCACCCAGTAGGCCATACACACTCTAGCCACGCCCACCCAGTAGGCCACACCCACCCTGGCCATACCCACCCGGCCCCTTGAGGGCAACCGCAATGCTGATGCAGCCCTCAATGAAATTGAGTTTGACACCCCTGTTCTAACTGCTTAACTCAGGGGTCTTCAAACTTGGCCCTTTTATGACTTGTGGATTTCAACTCCCAGAATTCCTCAGCCAGCATGGAATTGAGGTTAAGGAATTCTGGGAGTTGAAGTCCACAAGTCATAAAAGAGCCAATTTTGAAGACCACTGTCTTAACTCATAAGACGGTAAGGCTCAGTAAGTGCTGAAAACTGAAGTTTACTGTGTGGTAGTGAATGAGTTAAAGCTCCTGATAGTTAAGGGAAAACTACTCTGTGGTGCACCCCTTTCCTTGGTGCCCTAAGCACATGCTTCTTTTGCTTAATCCATGTTCTGACATGACTAGCATATTTGCCTTTTTAAAGTACTGTATGGTTACATATAACTATGGTGAACTATTCATGCAGAATATTACATTGTTAAATTGTGATTTTATTTGCAAAGCTTAAATTATAATGTGCCCTACCTGAAAATTAAAATACACAAGAAATAGCTACATACAAATTCTAAAGAAAAGAAAAGGAAAGGAAAAACAGCTACTAACTTTCTACCTCTCATTTGCCAATGATTACATCCAATGATTTTACCTACCATAATCACATTAAATTATGCAAACTGCCCTAGATCCATATATTAAGTAAGCTTGCACTACAATATGTTAAAAGCAAAAGTAGCTGTTGATTCAAGCCTATTTTTTTAAAGTATACTTTTATTAATTTTTTTAAAGGAGGTAAAAGCTAACACAAACTAAAGGACATAAGAAAGGAAAAAAGAAAAAAAAGACAAAGAAAAAGCAGAAAATACAGTAGAAGAAAAAGAAAAAAGCTAAAGAAAAATAGAAAAGAAAGAAGTGGCTTCGCCTATTTTTCATAGCAGTTCTAAGTACAAATATATATTGACCTGCCTCTCTAAAATTATATCACATTATTATTAATTGTTTCTATAATCTCTCCTGTCTAATTGTCAAAACCATGTCATAAGTTATTTTTTTCCATTTTATGCAAAAAAAGTCTATAAGAGGTTTCCAGTCAGTAATAAATGTAGATAATACCTTCTTTTTCTAATCAAAGAAGTTAATTTATCAGTTTCAGCAAAAATCTGTCAACTACATCAAGCATTCCTCTATAGCAGAGGTGTCAAACTGCTGGCCCGGAGGCCGGTTGCATCATACGGAGGCTGTGTCCACCCCCGCTCCAGCAATGCAAAAAAAGTCACAATACATCACGACATGTCACGTGACGCAGCGAGTTCGACACTTGTGCTCTATAGCAAGTAGTGTCTAATTGTTTCCATCTCTGTGCATACAGTAATCATGTTGCTGTGATCATTTATTGAAACAATATCCCAAAGCTTTTTTCTGTTTATCCATTAATTCTAATAGGAAAAGTTCTGGCTTCAGCTGAATATTGATCTTTAAAAACCTGCCTACATTTGGATCCATTTATTTTTTTAGCTTTTAAACATGGACACAATAACCATGCTGTTTCTGATACTATTTATTTATTTATTCACCACATTTCTACACCGTCTATCTCACCTAAGAGACTTTGGTTGACTCCTATTAAAAATACATCAAAGTATAAAAAAACACGAATCGGAACAAAATTAAAAACAGAACGAAAAGATGAGGTTACAGTATTAAGAGTTAAAAAGCTAGAAAGAACAGTCATGATACCAACCGTTCCCAATGCCTAACATTTTTTAACCCTCATGCCAATTGGCGGAGCCAGTCATTAAAGTCACAATATTTCTGCATGCATATAATTTTTATATTGATCATTAAAGGGATTGGCAAAGACAATACCAATAAAGCAGCGTTCTGAAATCCCGTGCTCGAGCAGGGGGCTGGACTAGAAGATCTCCAAGGTCCCTTTCAGCTCTATTCTATTCTAATAAAAGCTTCATTACCAAGTTTGAAAATGTCTTCTTCAGTACAGTCTCAACTGAAATTTTCACATATGGTTGCAATCCTCCTAACTAAGGCAAACAGGGTGTGTGCCTGCATGTCTATGTGTGCATTCTATTCTTTATAACAGGGCTGTCAACCAGTGGGAAAAAATTGCACCTTGATTTATCATGTGCCCTTTAACTAACTAATCCATCAATTAATTGATTAAATGTATTGGCATATACCCAAACCTGAATAGTAGGCGCCTTTTTAACATATTGAAGTAAATGTGAGATAATTTGTATTTTAATAAAGAAAAAAAAGGCTGCTCATTAAAAAGACAGACTATCATTTGCTACTTTCTTTTTCATTCGTGATTTGGTAACATATTGACTTTAAATTGGAAACTGGTGCGCCTTTGCTTTTCCTGATTGATGAGAATGAAGCCCTTGTTGAACAATCTACCTATTAAACAAATGAAACATGAATTGCTTGTGCCTATGTATGCAGGCCCACACATACTTCTAATAGCCCTGTATGTATTATAAAATTAAACTTTATGACTGGTAACTTATGGCTACTTACATTTTACCTCTGTTTTTACAGTGAAATGGGTGGTATATCAGACAGCTTATTAAAGAGACAAGCTTGCTGCTTTCTCAAAGTCAGATGACAGAACAAGTCAGGGTATGTATTGTAATTTCAGTGCTGCAATACATCTTGAAGCTGTCTGAGGCAAAACGCTTGCTAAGCATTGCATTGGGGCTGTCAGAATGCTTCATGGGGTAGTAATTAAATTGAAGCAATTGTACTCTTTATTTTGTGGAAGCAAGCCAAACCTATATGTAGAATAGAAATGTTTTTTCCATAAACCCTGCTTTTTGTAGTTGTTTTCCTTTTAAGCAAGGGGAAAAATGTCTTTCATTGAAGCATATTTACTTCAATAGAACAGGTTGAACTTTTCACTGTGGTTCATTGCCTCTCATTTCTTTATTTGTTAGCTATGGTTTCTTCTACTTTGTATTATCCTTGAAGGAAAGAGGGCAGGAAGAACTTAAAATCTAATTGCTCTGATGGCATAGTTCAAGTCTATTAGTTCAAGGGTCCCAACCCCTGGTCCGCGGACCAGCACCGGTCCGCAGCATGCCAGCAAGTGGGCTGCACAAACAAGCAAAGCTCCATCCTCTGGATACAGGCAGTATTCAATACCACACCCCCTCTGGACCACGGAAAAACCTTTCTCCATGGCACTGGTCCCTGGTGCCCAAAAGTTTAGGGACCTCTGTGTTAGTGGACTAAAAACTTGAAAAAGCAGGTTGAGTTAGGATCTGTGTCTGCACTGGAACTGCCTTATCCCAATTAGATCAACCTGTCCCACCAGGTGAGGCAGGGAGGGTATTTATTTATTTATTTAGTTATTTCATTTGTGTGCTGTCCATCTCATCTAGAGGCTAGAGTATATACTGAGATCCTGTTAGTCAAAGAATTTCAGCTGACAGGATCCAGGGGAAAAAAAATAACCTTCTCTGCTGTTGCCCCGCCCTATGGAGCGTTTTACCAAAGAGGTGAGACCAATCCCAACTCTTCTGGCTTTCTGGAAGAATCTCAAGGTTGCCTCTGTCAACTGGCATGAAGATCTAAGAGTGATAGGCTTGTGGAGACTCCAGCTACCTCTTTTAACTTTTTTTTACATCTTCATTTTAACCTTGTTGTTCATTCTGTTTCATCTATGCCCACAGTATTTGCCCACAGTCACTTAGATGCGATAAGCGCCGGAGAAATTTGATAAATAAATAAATAACATCTGAAATAATCTTTAAGATTTCTTAATTTTTATGACTACACATAAATAACACCATTGATGAAAAGTATTTGAATCTCCAGGCTGAAATCAGCCCTTTAAGTCTAGCACTATTTCGCTTTTGAAGTCCCAGGCTAATAGAGCTATAATAGGCAATAGGAGATCTATGTAGTTTGAAGGGACATGAGTTTTGCAAACCTGATGGTCGAACATCTTATTGCAATATGGGATCTAGACCCACTATTGGCTTTGATCTCAAAATAAGTGAAAATTAGGAAGGTTTACTGTACTTAAGCAGAGACATCACCCTGTCAACAAAAGTGCGTATAGTCAAGGCTATGGTCTTCCCAGTTGCAATGTATGGCAGTGAAAGTTGGACCATAAGAAAGGCTGAGCGCCAAAGAATTGAGGCCTTTGAACTCTGGTGCTGGAGAAGACTCCTGCGAGTCCCTTGGATTGCAAGGCGATCAAACCGGTCAGTCCTACAGGAGATCAACCCTGACTGCTCTTTAGAAGGCCAGATCCTGAAGCTAAAACTCAAATACTTTGGCCACCTAATGAGAAGGAAGGACTCACTGGAGAAGAGCCTAATGCTGGGAAAGATTGAGGGCAAGAGAAGAAGGGGACGACAGAGAATGAGGTGGCTGGATGGAGTCACTGAAGCAGTAGGCGTGAGCTTAAATGGACTCCAGAAGATGGTAGAGGACAGGAAGGCCTGGAGGAACATTGTCCATAGGGTCGCGATGGGTCGGACACGACTTCGCAGCTAACAACAACAACAACAACTGTACTTAACCCAAAATGCTTGTCAAGGGTATGGTTTGGTAGCTATATTCATCGAGTTCTAGTCTTTGTAACTGTTTCATTTTTAAACATATCTTGTGGTTACTCCAAGTGAAGGTTTGCTGAACATAATGCATATGTTGAATCAAATTGATCAGTTAAATCTTTATATCATTTAACACAAAATACCAAATATGAGTGGAGCACTTCTCCTTTAAGCCTGCCCACCACCCACTTAATAGTGAAATGGATATCTGTTGCTGTATATTTACTTAAAAACTGTTCTTGATGTAAACTTTTTTTTTAATTTTTGTAAGTGCAGTGGAAGCAAAATCTGTCTTATCTACATCTTGACAAATCTTGTATTTAACCTGATTTCACATACCTAATTACACACTATTTATCACTATATGGGGACGTAAACCAAATAGTTAAGAGATGTCTTTTTAGATACAGTATGTTGCTTGAAAAGATGTGAAAGGTTTTTGGAGGGGAACATTGAAAAAATTGTAAAAATATTAAAAAGTATATATTTATGCTCTTGGCAGCCAAATGTGCCTTTTAATGGAATTTAGATAAATGTATTTTTTATGACAAAAACAACAATAAAAGTCATGATTATATTTTTCATAGTTCATTTGTCTTCTTTGCCCTGCAGATCTAGTGTGGCAGGAAAATGAGATCTCTAGTGATGTCTACATTGTGATTGACTCTGAAGATTCTGAGACCAATTGTTGCTTAATGGCCCTTATTGGCCTTTTGCAATAAAAACTGATACGATCTTTAAAAAAAACAGATGGTTCTTAAAAATGGTAAGAAATGTCAATTTTGTTATACATTAATGCGACAGACATTCTTCAGTGCTGTGTTCTGATATCATCAACATTGCCTGAAAGTGTCGTGGCAGACAATTAAATAGCATAAATAATATGCTTGGTCCTCATGAATGTCCAGAAGAAATAGTCATTATGGTGAAGAAAGAGAAGATCATAATGACTTGATTATCTGAACTGGCACAGAATAATAATCTTGGTCTTACGGTTTAAGACAGGACACTTCAGAATATATGAGATGGATCTCCAGACCATGATGCCTATCAGTATCTACTCCACCCTAATTTATGAGCATTTAGGGTTTGTTTGCTTTTTTTAAATCTAAAACATGACAACATATTTTAAAATATGTTTAGACTACTGCCACACTCTCTACATGGGGCTGCCCTTGAGGACCACTCGGAGGCTTCAGCTGGTGCAAAATGCGGCTGCGCGAGTTGTGATGGGGGTTTCCCGACACTCCCATGTAACACCTCTACTCCGCGAGCTGCATTGGCTTCCGGTTGCCCTCCGGGTGAGATTCAAGGTGCTTGGGTCCGGGATATCTGAGGGAACACCTGCTGCCGGCATCAAGTTCCCTTTGTCCAGTGCGCTCTCACAGGGAAGGCCTTCTCAGGGTGCCGCCGGTTAAAGATTGCCGGTGGGTAACACCCAGGGGGAGGGCCTTCTCTGTGGGTGCGCCTGCCCTCTGGAACCACCTGCCCGTGGAGCTTAGGACTGCCCCCGACCTTCGTTCATTTCGCTGGGACCTGAAGACCTGGCTCTTCGAGCTCCCCGGCCCAGGCCGAGAGTTTTTAGTTTTTAATTGGGGTTTTTATTCTCAGGGATTAAATTTAATTCTTTTTAATTCTTTTTAAATTTTGTATCACTGTTTTAAGTACCCTGTAAACCGCCCTGAGTCCTTCGGGAAAGGGCAGTATATAAATCCAATAAAATAAATAAAATAAATAAAAGATTCAGGCTCCTTTGCTTCAGATTAACCAAGTGCTCGATGATATGTTTCTCGGTGCTCACCAAACTTGTTTATTCCATTTAATTTTATTTTTTTTATACTTCTCATTAAAACATTGAATGCAAAGAAAAGCATTTCCCTGCAGTATACTGTGACCTGTTTTGGGGAAATCAAGTGTTGGGTTGCTGTTGCTCTCTGGGTTTTTTGAATGTATGCCTATTTACCAGTAGGGTCTTTCTTGAGATCCCCCTTGAGACACTGTGTAGTAGTAGAGGTCAATGTTACCAATGTAAATGGATATTTTGTACTTTGCCATGGTGTCAGTATTGCAAGCATTTCTAAGGATGCTGAGGATCCCTGTTTTAGAATATTTATTAGCAACTTGTCACAAAATGGTGACACATGAACTTTTGAGTTAAAGCAAAGGAATGATAGTCTGCGTGCATGCATGCGCAAGTGGCCCTTATACTAGCAATAGATAGTGATAGATATTATCTGTCTATTTGGGGTGAAATCCCCCAGAAGTATTGAGATGATTTAGAAGCAGCCAGGCATTATTTCTTTGGCATATTAGATCTCAATAATATATGGTGGAGCAAAAAAAAAAAAAACTTTGAAAAGCTAATCCGAAGCTTTGGATTCAGCACAGTCCTTTTCTAATCCACCTTTTCATGACATTGGTGAAGTTCAAGTGGTGGAAAAAGGGTGCCTGAGTCAGGAACTCAACAGAATCTTTAGTAAGGCCTAGTATTTGTCATAACTTGTATTGTCTGTCAGAATCCTTATTTAGGCATCCATTACAAATTCGGTGAAAAGCCATGGGAAATTTTAGTAGAAGCGTTTTCTTTCATAGATGCTATGTCGAGAAAGCGGTCAGAGAGGATAAGGCAATAATATTTCCCTATTTCATATTTTAAAGGTTTTCAGCAGTCAAACCTGTAACCTTTCTCTAACTTGTTCTTTCCTGAAGGTGTCTTTTGGATCCAAAATATGATGACTTAGTGAAATGTCACATAAAAAGGTACATGAAGATTTAATTAGAAGATATTGTTTTATGGAGGATTTGATCATTGGCCACTTAAAATTTCTCTGGCCCTTCAAGCAAGATATACATTGACATGAGATATTTTCATTTAAAGGTCTATAATAAAAGTGATGTGTTGTTCTGTCACTTCCTGTTAGCATGTTGAGTATTTGTAAGCATCCCGTACTTTGTGTGTGGATTTTATAGCTATAGTTCTTCATATTGTCTTTTGATCTGCATTATTATGGATCATTATGTTTCTGTTATGCAACTATTTTTTAGTCAAAGTGAACATGTATTCATGTAATAGGGCTGGTATTTCAAACCTTTAGCTCCATGCTACTAGCTAACATGCTTTATCAGTGGAAATCCATATTTTTAAAAGCAGATACTCACAATGGAATGAAAGCTCCACTTTGCACATCCGGTTGGTGTGTGGGTGCAGGGTAAGTGTGTTTAATTAATTAGAAAATTATATCCTTAAATAGGAAATATATCTGATAAGATTCAGTGGGATTTACTTCTAGTGCTTGACAGGTCAGCCAAGAAAACCTTGGAAAATATATTTTAATACCATGATGTGTCTATACTTGCAAAGATTAGAATTGAACAAATGATGGTGTCCCCTATAAAAGTGAAAATTAACTTTGCAGAAGCAGGATAGGAAGAATATTGATGTATCACACTTTGCAGTTTCATGAGAATACGATGGATAAGGTAAAAGGTAAAGGTAAATGTTCCCCCACACATGCGTGCTAGTCGTTTCCAACTCTAGGGGCTCATCTCCGTTTCAAAGCCGAAGAGCCAGAGTTTGTCCGAGGACGTCTCCATGGTCATGTGGCCAGCATGACTAGATGCCAAAGGTGCACAGAACGCTGTTACCTTCCCACCGTAGTGGTCCCTATTTTTCTACTTGCATTTTTACATGCTTTTGAACTGCTAGGTTGGCAGAAGCTGGGACGAGTAACAGGCGCTCACTCTGTTACATGGCACTCGGGATTTGACCCGCCAAACTGCCAACGTTCTGATCGACAAGCTCAGCATCCTAACCCACTGAGCCACTGCATCCCTTTATACGATGGATAACCACCACCAAAAAAAAAGTTACACATCAATCATCAAGTAAATCAACCTGAGGTTTTCACTCAAAGCACAGATGACCAAATTCAAATTATTCCACTTTGGACACATTACACAATGTAGCTAGCTCTCTACAGAAGGCTCTGCTGCTGAGAAATATGGAAGGAAAAGGAAAAAGAGGACAATTGCCACAGATTGATGAGTCAGTTACACAGGCGATGGGTGTGTGGTTGGAAGTCCTGAAAGACCAGGTTAGGAACAAATACTCATGGATGAGCTATAATCTTCTTTCCTTACTTCAAACTTGTACATTTGAATAGCTGTCCCTGACAGTGTTCTGTACCAGCCTGCTACCAGCCCTGCAGCAAAAGCAGGGACAACCCCTTTACAAACGGCAAGAGGCTGGAATAAAGCCTGCCAAATTTATTAACATAAAACAGAGCAAGACAAGACACCAACCATGAAACAGGAGCTATGAAACAGGAAGTATCCAAGCGGTTGCCTTCAGCAAACCAGCCCTCCCACACATTCCCCTTAAATACAGTTCAGGGCGTGGCCTCTCTCTGCCTCCTTCCGAGGTGCCCCATTGCCTTCCTCTGTTTACTCCTGATTGACTGCCTCCTGCGTTGCGCGTCCTTGAACAGGGCCAGCTGTGGGTCATCTTCATCCACGCTGTCAGGCTCACACAGCTGGGTCTCCGTCGTGACCAGGTGGGAGGGGCCCGGCTGAGGGCTCTGTGGAGCCTCAAGGCCATTATCAGCAAGCTCTTCAACACCCCCCTCCTCCTCCTCTGAGTCGTCCGACCCAACTGCCGACCCCACAGGCTGACCCTGAATCACAACAGACAGCAAGAGGAATGTATGATTAATGCTAGTAGTGTGAAGTTGACCGAAGAATAAAATGATATTTGTATCTGGGTACTTTAAAAATGTTTGCTATATAGAACTTTTTACATATCTTGAATCCAGGTTATGCATAACTCAGTTTTACATGGCAGCACATCCTACATAAAAGTGAATACTCAACCAAATTTATTTATTTATTTATTTATTTATTTATTTATTTATTTATTTATTTATTTATTTATTTATTTATTTATTATTGGGATTTATATGCCACCCTATCTCCCGAAGGACTCAGGGCGGCTAACAACAATAACATACAATAATACAGAAGTTAAAAGAAAAATTAAATTAATGGCCCTGTAGAATAAATTAAAATTAAAATTAAAATAAGTTAAAAATTAAAGTTAAAAATTAAAAACATAATTAAAATCCCTGTCAGTCCAGGTCAGCCTGGTGGAAAAGGACTGTTTTGAGGCCGCGGCGAAAGGACTGGAGATCTGGGGCCATCCGAAGCTCAGGGGGGAGCTGGTTCCATAGGGCTGGTGCTCCCACAGAGAAGGCCCTCCCCCTGGGGGTCGCCAGCCGACAAAGTGATAAAAGTAATTTTATGTTGTTCTGTTGCTTTGAGCCAATGATTCCAGATATTTTAGGCTGCAACCTCAATACCCCTCATCTCCAGCTGTGGTTGATTTAGACCAGAGGTATACACAGAGTTTTCAGAACATGGTTTTTTCTCCTAAGAAACATAATTTGACAAATTCAAAGAGCAACAGAATCTGATTGGTGGAACTCCAGGCTGAATATACTGACTGTATTTTTTAAGGGAAACACAGAGAAGAATTCTCAATATAAAATGTACTGCTCAGATTAGATAAACTAACAATGATGAACTGCAAAACTGCCCTGCACTTCTCCCTTGCAATGTATTTTGCTTTGATCATTTGTGGTGCTACCTCCAGTGCAAATGCACATGTAATTTTTGATGGCATCAAATTTGAACTGGTGTTAGCATGGGGCTAGGAGTATCATCTGTCAATATTTCTGACATAATTTAATTTCTGCAAGTGCATGTCCTCCCTTGGTAATTTATGCATTCTGAAATAAATCCCAAGTGCTGAAATTGAACTTGTACCTAAATTGTATTGGAATTTTCATTGTCTCTATTTATTGTCCACCATCTCCCTAACTCACAAAATTGGATAAAAGGTAAATTGTTATAACAATAAAACAGTATTTATACATAACATTGTTCAGTTGCATTTACTTTCACTGATTGGAAAGCTCTGTACAGGAACACAACACAGAATGAAAATAATGACAATTTCAATCTCCAGTATAATGCAGGACTATGACTTCTGTAATGCAAGATTATTTAGGAGAAACATAACTGAACTACTATTAACATGATTAGAGGTACTACCTTTACAGTATTTTCTCTTATTTTCATTTTGTTTCATTGTAAAACATGTTTTAGACAAATGTTTTAGACAAATGTAATGTTCAACCTGCATGTTAAAATATATTCTATGTACTGAAGCAGATAGAAATATCATTTAAACTGTATTCTTTACATGAAAGTACAGCAGAGAAATCATTTAGCAAATCAACACTCTGATCAGTTATAGATTGGAAGCATATAATATGTATATATAGCGGTGAGATGAGTAGCAAACAAATTTAACAATTAAAAATGTGAGTGCATCCATGTGCACGTGCATACACACCTTTAAATCAGCATTAACTCCTAGCAATTGCCTAGACATATCCCTAAAGTTTTCTTAGCAATGTTTTCAGAAGTGTTTTGCCATTGTTTTTTTCCTAGGGCTGTGAGAAAGTGACTGGGTTAAGGACACCGAACTGTTTTTCACGATCTCCTTGTTTCTAGCCTGTTGTCTTAACCACTACATAAAAACTCTATATGCTCATCATCTCCTATAATATCAATTTGCTACCAAAATAATTTCCCTGATCAAACTGTATACTTAAATGCTTTGTTTCAGCTTTAAGAACAACCCCCTTTGTAATAAGAACTAATTTTTTTCCCATGCTCTGAGCACTAGCATATTAACACCAATGTTTTTAATTATTATACCTTTTCACTAAGAGTCCCCAGTGATCTTACTTCCTCATACAAAGCAAATCATACCTGGGAGGTTTTTAAGAAGAGATTAGACAGCCATTTTTCTGGAATGGTATAGGATCTCCTGTTTGAGCAGGTGGTTGGACGAGAAGACGTCCAAGGTCCCTTCCAACTCTGTTATACTCTAATAATGCCAAAACTGTCTCCAGATATGAAGGAAGGATTTCTTCATGCCCCTTGTGATAGGGAAAGAATGAGTGAAACGATAAGGGGGAACCTTTGGGAAAGATTACTGTACTCAGTCCTGAGAGTGAGAGAGAAATCACAAACAATCCTGTTTTGCTCTTGTTTGATATAAGATGGGGCATGTTTCAAGACTCTTACTACCTTACCCTACAACAATAAACAGTATTCCTGCCCTGCCAATTTCTTGGCCCTGCCTGTTTTGAAAGACTGATAACAATCTTGAAAAGGAGCTCAAAATGTTTGGGAGTTCTTAAAATAGAAGAAACTAAAATTAAAAACAATTCTATTGATAAAAAATTAAATAGAGTACAAATAAGTATGAATACTTCTGAAGTAATGAAAAACTGAAATTTAGGGGGAGAAAAAGATAGGCAATGGAAATAGAGGAGAAATACATATAGGCAGCTGGATTTTTTGAGATGATGTTGGAAAAGCTAAAGCTCAGAATAAATTGAGATGGGCGAAAGATGCTAAGAATAAAAAGAGCTTCTTCATATAAATTGAAAATGGAAGAGAAATAGAGTTAGCTGTTCAACAAAGATTGCAAAAGATTAGTAAGAAAGAAATAACAGACAGAAATATTCAATTTCTATTTAGACTCAGTCTTATCCAAAATAAGTCCATACATTTTGCCAAGTAATTGTAGCAAGCAGTTTGAAGGAACAGGATTCAAATCTGAGTTTGACAGAAAACATGGTTAAGGAATACTTGCCAACCTGAAAGATATTTTAGGGATTGTTGATGGTCTGGCCAAGTCTCATGAAGAAATCCTGAAGATTACGTGATGTATTAGAAGGTGGAGTAAAAGGGAATATTAAGTATGTTTTCTAAAAGGAGAACAATGAAAATCTGGGAAACTAGAGACCTATAGGTACGATATTGGTGTTTAAAACATTCTCAGATGAATCATAAAATGATTGATAGTACTGATTATTAGAAGTAAATAAGAATGTGTAAAGACCAAGTATTGCTACACTAATCCCATTTCATTTTTTAAATTGAATAACTTCCTTAGCTGATTGAGGAAATGCTGTAGATGTAATATATATTGATCTGAGCTAAACATTTGACAAAGTGCCCCATGACATTCTAATTAACAAGATAGTTAAAATATGAGCTGGATGGCATGTCTAGTAGAGAATCCACAGCTGGTTTTAAAAACTGAACTCATAAAATACTCACCAGTTGTTTCTTATTCAATGCAGAATGTCGTATCGAGTGAGGTTCAGCACAAGACAGGTACTTTTTAACAATTAAAAATGCTTCATATTTGTAGACGACGTAAATGGCTGGCTGAGATAAATAATACCCCAGAAGGCAGAATCAAAATGACATGTTTTCTATTGTTCCAGTGTATAGAACACAGAATATGGTCCTAAGTGATAAGAAGGCTGATATTAGTTGAATGCTAGGAAAAACAGGTAACATCTGTTATCATGAACTCTCTTTTTTGGAAGTTTTCAGGCAGGTGGCTGGTCAGTAATTGGGTGAATGCTTTAGCTTGGATTTAGCTTGGATTTAGATAAGGAGCAGGGGTTGGACTCAGTGGCCTAAGTGCCCCTTTCTACCTCTCTTACTCTATGAATAAAAGATGCCCAGGGATAGCATATCTGGCTGGTTGGGTTCAGCTCCAGAGCTGCAAGGATTATGAGACCAGATTATGGGTGTCAGATGCTGAAAGTTTCAGCAGAAAATAAGGGGCTACTTGGAGGGGAGAGTAGATTCTCTAACCCAGGGATCTCCAAACTTGGCAACTTAAAGACTTGTGGACTTCAAGTCCCAGAATTCTCCAGCCAGACAGTAATGGGTGTTGCCCAAAGTTGCCAAGTTTGGAGACCTCTGCTCTAACCTAAGCAGTCTCTGGATGAATCTGCCTGGATTCTAAGTAAGCAGCAATGTTCACCTACAATGGGAATGGGTATATTTTATTCTCTAGATGTTCTAACTAGTTAGAACATTAATGGTGATGGCAGAATTCTGCGAAATAAAACCACAGCGGTTTCCCTTCCCTTCCCTTCCCTTCCCTTCCCTTCCCTTCCCTTTCTTTCCTTTCCTTTTCTTCCATTAAGGATTCCTTATATTGCAGAAAAGCTACTTTCTATAAAACCCTTGTGAATGTTGAAGCATAGGTTTCAATATGTGATTATATGTGCCAAATTTTCTATATGAAATAAAATTCAATTCTGTAAAGCAGAGGGAGAACATAGGCAGCAACTTTTACCAACTGGGAATACGAGGATGAATTTTAATATTTGCAAAGAGGGTAAATGTTACAGAGTTTTCAGTGTATTACCTTTTGAAGGATTAAACCTGTAAGCTTTGCATTAGTATTTTAATTTATCTTGGACAAATAGATATCCCATTCCATTGAAGCATATTCTAATTCAGTTTTTTTTAAAAATGATTGCCAAGGAATGAGATAACATATTTTGAGAGATCACTATAGCTGGTATGGTCAGAATTCATTACCTTAACAGTGCAGTCGCAAAGGGCAAGGGCCAAGGCAAGTTATAATACTTTTACTTCTTAGTCTTATGAAAATCTATGTGCCTCCGCAGCAATATCCATATGCAGTGCAATATATGACTGTTAGCAAATAGAGCTAAAAACAATTTCTCTTGGGAGAAACAACATATTTGAAAAGACTCATTTTAAAAAATCAAAATTAAATTATCCTGGTCAATATTTCTTGCTTTTAATTTTAATGGCAAATATTAATAGAGCCCTCTAAATAAAAATACAGTCCCCTCCCTGTCCAGCTTTTATTGTTGCAGTGCTGTTTGTATTTACATCCAGTCATTTATTGCCCATTAAAGAACAAATGCTATGTTAATGTAAGGGAAAAAAAATCAATGCTACTTAGATCAGTAGCTGTGGGGAAACAGTGCAGCAGCTGGTTTGCAAACAGCAAGCCCACATAGATCAATGAAATTACAAGCTAAATCTGCTGATGCTCACAAACTGCTCCAGCATTCTGAAGTCTAACCTTTCTCAAGTTCAAGATCTTTGGAAAGCCCAGCAATTGCTAAATGAAAAGGAGGGGTGGGGTCGAGCAAGGGAACGGGAAATAAAGGGAAAAAAGAAAGGAGGAGAATGTACTGGTTGATCGTAGAATTTTCAGCATCATCTGAAATGTGGCACTTTTGAAGTTATCAGTAAAACTGCACGTTTGCAAAGGATATAAAAGCTTCTGTAATCTTTAAGTGAGCAACCCTGTAATCGGCACACTCGGGAGATTTTGTTCTTTTAAAACGCTCAAGTCTGTCACATATTACCTTGAACTATAACACTGGAGGGGTGCGGAGAACTTCTGTAATGTGTTTGGTAATGTGAATGCCAGAAAACAATTTATCAATGAGTAACAGCAGGACTTCTGGGATGCGCAGGCTGCCTTTTGAATGGTTTGCCTTTAAAACATTCCTTTGACTTGGTGCAATTAAATGTGTGCAAGACAGTTTCATTTTAATATTTCGCACAGATTTCCCAAACTGCAAAGATGCAAAGATGATCAATCATAAAAGCCCCCCTCTCTCACACACACATATGGATGTGTATATAATTCCTACTTTCCTACTGATAACATCTCAGGTTTAATTGGAGCATGTATGCTATGATTCACCCAGGAACACACATTCCTGCACTTCCTTGGCAAAGGCTGTTTCACATACCTAGTTATCCTTGTTGTTTGGAAGTTTGCTTGTTTTGAAATCAAATATGAATAGGCTGAAGTTTCTTGGCTAGCTTTGCTTTAAAGGATGCGTGCTTTGACGTGTATTGAACTATAATCATTATTCAGTTTAACAATGTTTAGGTATTAGACAAAATTCTGAGTAAAGTTAAGCCAATGGTTAATCTCAATTTTTTTTTAATCCCATTTATATCCCGCCCTTCTCTGAAGACTCAGGGCGGCTTACAATCTAAAGCACAATGTGCTTAGCAGTAGCCTTCATTCTATGTATATGCCTGCTTATTAGGGCTTTCACACACACCCCAAGCGGCATTTTTACAAAGTTAGCTTAATTGCCCCCAACAATCTGGGTCCTCATTTTACCTACCTCGGAAGGATGGAAGGCTGAGTCAACCTTGAGCCTGGTGGGATGCGAACCTGCACTAATTGCAGGCAGCTGGTGTTACTTAAGGAGGCATTAGCCCACTGCTCCACCTATTTGTTGATTGTCTGTTACTGGGTACAATCATTTAGCATAGGGGTCCCCAACCCCTGGCCTATGGCCTACTGCCGGCCCATGGCCTATTTGGAACCAGGCTGTGTGAGAGGTGGCATGATGTGCATCTGTACATGCATTTCAACTCTCATGCGCATGCGCAGCTCAGCTCACACAAGCAATGGCATGACATGCATGTGCACGCAGTTCAACTTGCGGTCAAGCCATGTGTACATGGTTCACCTGCGTACATGTGCGCCAACTGCATGCATGTGCACCAACTCACTGTTCAGCTGGGGACTGCTGATTTAGGATATCTAGGAGGTTGATTTCTGTTACATCCTAAAAATGCCTGTGGAGATTCTCAGTCATCCAAGTCATGTTTGTCCCAAAGGTGCTTTTTTTTTTAAAGGTAACTGGACTTCCCTTGTTTTTCCTTGAAAACATTTCACTTCTCATCCAAGAACTGAAGAATCTTCTTGGATAAGAAGTGAAACATCTTCAAGGAAAAACAAAGGAAGTCCAGTTGCCTTTTGAAAAGGCACCTTTGGGACATCCTAAAGTGCGTTTTCCCATTCTATGGGCGGGGGGATAATTTGAGTTGTCCATTGCTGCAACCATTTGTTTTCTGATGGGAAAGGCTCCTTTAATTTTATTTTACAACTGTAAGTAAGTTTTATAAGGGACGCGGTGGCTCAGTGGGTTAGGACGCTGAGCTTGTCGATCAAAAGGTCGGCAGCTTGGCGGGTCGAATCCCAAGTGCCGCGTAACAGAGTGAGCACCTGTTACTCATCCCAGCTTCTGCCAAAGCTTCTGCCAACCTAGCAGTTTGAAAGCACGTAAAAATGCAAGTAGAAAAATAGGGACCACTACGGTGGGAAGGTAACAGTGTTCTGTGCGCCTTTGGCATCTAGTCATGCCGGCCACATGACCACGGAGATGTCATGGAGCTTCCATTGAGGGATTGATATCTATACCCACAATGATTCAGTGTCAAAGTTTGATCCATTTCTGAGTTTTACTTTATTGAACTGTGTGCCCTCTTTGGCATTTAAGGTCACTTCTTCCTTGGTGTATCTCCACCCTGTCTTTCCCATTGAACTTTAGTTTAGAGATAATTGTATTCCATGGGTTATTTGCATTTTACCAGGTTTCTATAACATTAACAGAATCTCTTTATTTCCAGGGTCATGAACTCCAACTGTCTCAGTAGCTTTGGGCATTTACCTGTATCATCTATACCAGGGGTAGGCAACCTCGGCTCTTTTATGACTCGTGGACTTCAACTCCCAGAATTCCTGAGCCAGCTTGGCTGGCTCAGGAATTCTGGGAGTTGAAGTCCACGAGTCATAAAAGAGCCAAGGTTGCCTACCCCTGATCTGTACATAGTTTCATTCTTAGATTTTCCAAAGCAAGCAACTTTATCCTTAACGCTGTGACTTTCTCAACCATTTCTAATTGTGGCTTTTTTTTGACTGACTGTACTCATTTCCTAAGTCTTCTTTTCTTTCTCTGAACTATTTACAGAAACTTTTCCATCATCCTCCAGGAGTGATTTTTTCCTGAGCCAGATGCTCCCTACAATCTGTCAATTTTCCCTGGTGGGGTTTCTTTCTCTTCACAGCAAGATAGATAGGTATGAAGAAGGTCAACAAAACTATGACACACATATTTATTTATTTCCAGCGTGAAATGTACACACACTGCAGTCTGAGCAGTGTATCACATGAAATGTAGTGGCATATTTAGCATTTAGTACTATGAGACCGGTTTTTACTATAAGAATTCCAAGGAGGCAGTTGCTCATCTCCAATTCTCAGCAGAGGGAGCCTGCGTTGCCTGGGAGACATTTCCATCACTCTGTCGCCTGCATGAAAATACAGAATGCAGGAACCTTCTCGCCGAAGTAGTACCTATTTATCTACTCACATTTGCATGCTTTCAAACTGCTAGGTTGGCAAGAGCTGGGTCGAGTAATGAAAGCTCATTTCACCGTGTGATGCTCAGGTCTCAAACCTGGGCTGTCAGCTTTCCATTGAAAAGCCCAGTGTCTTAACCACTGAGCCATCCTGCTGGAAGGTAAGGTAAGTGGAGATAATGTAGGAGATGACCAGGCTGAGCCTGAGGGCATCATCAGTCTTGATTAACATACAGTAACTCTATATCCATTTGAACTGCCTGAACTCATGATTTCCTGAGTCTGACAGAGACTTCCAAAATATAAATATTCAATGCTATAAAGGATAACATTTTGCTGATGGACTTGCTTCCAAAACATTTGGCGTGATAGAATCTTCGCTTGTTAACAGGTTATCAGATGGGGCTGATGGGCTCATGAACCCATATCAGCAACTTGCACAGATTTACTTTGATAGGTACATTTCACCTGCTGGTTTATGGAGATGTACTTTAGTTATCTTTTTTGTTTTTACAATAGTACCAAAAGCTTCTATTTTTCTTATGTAATATCAGAACTAATTTTAAACAGCTCTATAAATTTGCACAGAATATTTCTGCAAGGAATTTTTACTTCCATATCCATGAGGAAGGAATTGGCACTATCCACACTCAAGAATGGAGAAAGGCGGGAAAGGACAGCATTAGCCTGCTATTCTACTTCCTATTTCTGGGAATAAATCCCATATCATCTGAGGAATCTCTTCTGAGAAGCTCTGCCTAGGTCAGAATTATTGTCCAAAATGCTTATTGCTTAATTATTGCCTAAACAAAGATGTGTATTTGCAAAGAAAAATAAGCCAAGGGAGAAGTTCTCTCTATAGGAGCTCTGAGTGTACACAGGATCTTGCAGAATTTCATTTTTAAATTTGGCATTTTGAAGGGAAGGAAATGGTTTATAAAATGGTTTATACCATTTTTGTTTAAAAAAATGTTCACTTTTGAAGCAAACACAATGCATTCCAGGAAGAGTTTTTTTAAAACAAATAAATAAATAAATTCATCAGTTCTAAGGTGTGTATTAATTTGTTCTACAGACAAATAGGGAAACTATTGTGTTCATTTTGCAGCTCTAGGAAAGCAGACAAATAAAAAGAACAATGTAACTTGCAAAAGAAAAAAATGTGACACTCCAGCATGAAAAGGAAGATAGGGGTTGCCTTTTTAAGCTTCCCTTCTACATGCTATTATAACAAAAAAAAAGCATTTCTGTGCCCAGTGATCCTAAGTAATAATTCCTCTTTAGTGCAATAAGTACCTGCATTTGAGGATGAAAGAGCTGATGAGCTGCACGCTTCCCTGCTGCTAAATTCAACAAGCTATTCCTGATGTTTTCTGCTTTTAAAGCCAAATGGACCTTTATAGATTTCTTGTTGCTTTCCGTCTCAATATCACAGTGACCCAGAAATTTATCTGTCAAGATTCAGGATTCATCATGCAAAATATGATCACAACAACAACAAAAAAGAGTAATTACTTAGATGCTGTTAACATAATCATGCATCCATATATTTTTGGACTTATATTCCATAATGTTAGTGCATCCTTGGGAATCCTAGGATCACAGGGATAGCTAGCTACACAAGCTACACAATGCCACTCACATTAATGTCAAGAGTTCTCAGCATGCCAGCAACTTGTATGCTTAAAGTTCTCTGATGCTGAAGGGGGTCAGGACAAGCATCTGCTCAAATGGAATTAGTATGCAAATTAAAACAACCAACCCTTTAATATAATTGTAAGTTAAGTAGGTTGAGATGTCTACGTGTAAATTTTGAAGTCACTTTGAAGTTCAGCATCTTTCCGAGTTGGTGAAGGGATGAAACTAGCCATGCTGTAAGGTACAAGTCCAAATGATTTTAGGTTTTGTAGGGAACAAAAAGTATTCTTCCTTTTTTATAAAGCTCACATTGCATCCCTCCCATTAGAAAGCTTAAAAGATATGCAGCTGGTCTGCACTTTCATTTTTATATTTATTAGAATATTCATATTATAATACTGTGATCCATTATTATGTTAGGCTATTTTTCCAACAATTACTCTTTTCGACAAACACAAAATGAATAGCTAGATTGCTTCTTATTAAACCGTAGACTCGTAGGATTAAAGGACTTAGACAAAGGACTTAGAGATAAGGCAAATTGATTGCTCTTGCAATCTTTCAGAACATTTCCTCTTGAGGGTGGCTAAACCTACAGCCTTGTCCCTACCCTAGGTAGGGCTGTCCAAAGAGATCAAATGGGGAATATAGTTAGATAGGGGCAGTGGTGGGATTCCAATATGGGAACAACCGGTTCTCTGAGTGGATACCACTTCCGGAAGTCCATTCTGGGCCTAGGCAACAAAAAATTAGCTACCGGTTCTGCTGAAGTGGTACGAATTGGCGGAATCCCACCACTAGATAGGGGTATCCTGCTGTTGGACACCCCTGGTCTAGATGAAGTGATAGCACCAAGTGATCCCAATCCAACCACAGTCCAATTTTAAATTATGGTAAACTATCAAATAAGCTAAAACAGAATTCCATTGCTCTAAACTTAATATTAAACAACTTGCCATTTTATCTTGATGTTGATGGTACGGTCATCATTTCTCTAATTCAAACTGGACTCAGAAGAAGTCTGCAGACTCCCAGCAGATTAATGTAGGGAAGGAATGTTTGCCATAAACTTTTCCAAAACCAAAACTATGGTCCTTTTGAAGGGGTTATCTCAAAGACAAAATCTCAATGTTCAAAAATATTGGCATACTATTTCTATTCTTGGATGTCTGGTATAAAGAAATTTAATCCCTTTCCAGAAAGGCTACAACAGTGCTAAGATCATATTGGGCTCTTTTAATACTAAATGAAACAAGAAGTCAGCTGCAGCCATAACATGCTTTAATTAAACATTTTCCTGATGTTATGACTCCCAGATATAACTTAAAGCCCTTAGATATCATCCATTCCAGATTTCTTAAAAGCATTTTTCTGAGTACTATGCTCTGATCAACGTAGCATCTCATGGGAATCCAGGATGATGCCTCTGAATTCCAAGATTTCCAGATGCTGGTTTTATTTCTTGCTTAAGTACTTAGTGCTAGCACTTAGACTTATATACTGCTTCACAGTGTTTTACAGCCCTCTCTAGGTGGTTCACAGAGTCAGCATATGGCCCCCAACAATCTGGGTCCTCATTTTACCAACCTTGGAAGGATGGAAGGCTGAATCAACCTCGAGCTGGTCAGGATCGAACGCCTGGCAGTGGGATTGCAGAGTCAGCCTGCAATACTGCATTCTAACTGCGGCTCATATTCTATTAATATATGAGTCTTTCACTTTTAAAAATATCTTTTTGATAATCCTTTATTTTATGTCTGTGTTGTACTTTATCAGTCATTGACTCTAGTAATATGCACCACACATACATTTGCTCAGCAGCCTAGTATTTAATATTCAAGCATTCACAACGTGGTTTTATAATCCTGTTAATTAGTTTTAATATTTAGATTTCTTAGTGTCTTATTACCTCTATTTATAGCATTAGAGTGAATTATCTTATTCATTTCTATTGATTTTAGAAAGTGTCTGTGCTTTTGAATCTATATTTAGTAACTTCTCATAATTATTGCACGAAATGCTGGTCAGCGATGGTAATAAACTAACTAATAATAGGTTTTCTGAAAAGCATAGCTGCACAGATGCTGTTTCCCCATATAAGTACCATTCTTGTTCAGCAGTAGGGAGGTGAAAGGAAGCTCAATTTTATACATCTAAAGAAGGTATAGTTATTTGTTTGTCTTAGGGACCCAAATCCTGGCCTAATTATGTAATTAATGTTCGTGAATAATGTTCTTAAATAATCGAGAACACCCACTATCTTTAAATTAAACATTTTAAAATAAAACTAATAGAGATGCGTTAGACCAATAATTCTTGAGGAAATGGATAATATCCTCAGAAGAATATTTCCTGAACAATTGCTTATCACATCTATGTTCCTCCTGGCTTGTGCAATATAGCCTGGTCCATGTAGTTGGGTCCGCCTCCTTGAGGAAAGGGAAAGTTATCTCTGTTTCTTGCTATTTTTAATGTAGTATGCCACCCAGAGTGTTTATGGAACTGGAAGAATTACACATTTGACAAATAAATACTAAAAATACAGTATAGGAAGAACAAACTATTTTTTTTCTGGTGCGAATTTTTTTTTGAAATATAATTTTTTAAATCTCCTATGAACTGATTTGATATTTTTATTTGATTTTATTAAATTTATATGCCGCCCTTCTCCCTGAGGACTCAGGGCGGCTCACAACCATAAAAATTAAAAAACATAAAGTAAATTTTTTAAAAAAGAATTAAACAATAGATGCAATAAATACAAGACAATTTAACCCAGTAAAAAGCCTAATTAAAAACCGTAGTCAGTCCAGGCCCGCTTGTTGGAACAACCAGGTCTTCAGGTCATGGTGGAAGGAACGAAGGTCAGGGGCTGTCCGCAGCTCCGGGGGTAGTTCGTTCCAGAGGGTTGGCGCACCCACAGAGAAGGCTCTCCCCCTGGGGGTCGCCAGCCGGCATTGCCTGGCCGCCGAACTGATTTTTAAAGTTTCATAATTGCAACTTGAATAATCAAGTAATGTAGTGCCTAACAAAAGAGTTCAGAAAAATATACATCCTGCTTTTTGATATGAATGTAAAACATATATGATCAATACTTTGACTACTGTAGTAATTTAAAATCAACTATTCTGTCCTCAGTTCCAGTGAAATTCTTCTTAGATTTGTTAGTAGATAGGACAACTACAAAGAACATTTTGTATGTCCCAACTTAATTTGGACACTAAGACTACATCCCCATTTATTGCAAAGACTGACTCTATCTGCTTTGACCGGAAGATTGGCAGTTGAGGGGGTGAGCTTCAGTTCTTGCCCAAGCTCCTGTCAGCCCTAAATGGCTTGGGTCTGGGATATCTGAGGGAACACCTGCTGCCGGCATCAAGCTCCCTTCGTCCAGTGCGCTCCCACAGGGAGGGTCTTCTCGGGGTGCCACCGGTAAGAGATTGCCGGCGGACGACACCCAGGGATAGGGCCTTCTCAGTGGGTGCGCCTGCCCTTTGGAACCAGCTGCCAGTGGAGCTGAGGACTGCCCTCGACCTCCGTTCATTCCGCCGGGACTTGAAGACCTGGCTCTTCGAGCTCTCTGGCCCAGGCTGAGAATTCTAATTTTAGCTTTAATCTTAATTTTAACTGGGGTTTTATTTATGCAGGGACGAATATAATTTTTTTAAATCTGTTTTTAACTTTTGTATCTTTGTTTTTTAATCACCCTGTAAACCGTCCTGAGTCCTTCGGGAAAGGGCGGTATATAAATGTAATAAAATAAATAAATAAATAAATAAACCTAGCAATTTGAAAACATGCAAATGCTAGTAGATAAATATATACCACTTTGGTGGGTACCTTGGTGTATAGTCATGCCACCCACATGACCACAGAACCATCTTCAGACAACATTGGCTCCCTCAGCTAGGAAACAGAGATGAGGTCTGCCCCCTAGAGTCGGAAACAAATGGACAGAGGAAAACTTTACCTTTTTACCTGCTATACACCAATTCTTGTATAAGATTGCACTGTCTCAAAGTTGCTTTTTCAATATGAGGAGGGAAACAGAAGACAAGCACAGGCAGAAATTCTTTGTGTTTCGACTTCACAGACGCTAGGTTATGCCCAGTTTATTTCTCAAACAGGTGTTTGAAGTCAGAAGTCACTTTAAGGCCTGTCAAACTTTTCCTGTCAAACTTCAGAGGTCAAACCCAGATGTGACACCTAAAATTCAAATGTAATTAGTCGGAGATTTACTTGGATTATATGCCAATCTCCTAGTAGCTTGGAAGTGACATAGAATCTAACCTTTGGCAATCCCAAAGGAGGTGAAGGAGGTTGTGTAGATGTAGTAAGCTAAGCTGGGTAATCATTCAGTGGAATGTGTTGCAGGAGGAGAAGAAAAATATCTTTCGCCTCTTCCAAATGTGAAATTATAACATTTACCAAAAAAACACCTCTATTGTCTTTAAGTACTTGATTTCTAACTACCCAGCTGACGTATTTTTTTCTTAGGTATTGTTTGTGTAGTATTTTTTACTCTTGGATCATTAAACAACTCAGAATGGCATGCTGTGTTTTTTTCCCCAGACAAGTTGTGCTTGAATAATTACGATCATATATAATGTACTAGATTCAAATCTAAAATTTCGGTTGATCATTTATCAATGTTACCTTCCCAATTCTTCACCTTCCATCATTCCTGGCTGATCAGATAGTAAGACTCTTTTGGAAATCATTGGTCAGTTGGTGATCTGAATAGATTGCAGAGGGAGAGAGAATTTACACAGAAAACTAAATACACTTTTTGTCAGACCTCTGCGGTGGACAATATATGGATTTGAAGATAGTACAGCTCCAACAGATATACTTGCCTAACTATGGTCTACAATCAATACTGCATTCTGCCTTGACAGAAAGCTGAATTTTTATCTGTTAAATGTGTGAGCTTGGGGCAGCTCTGTGTCTGAAGTGGTTTAAATCTGAAATGTGATGTGCTGCAGAGAAAGTTGATTGACATCTTTGTTTATTGAAAAGTATTACATGAACAACAAAACACAGGCTACAGAAGACTCCATAGCAAAGTGCAGCTATATGATTTTTCAGCCCTATGTTTACTCTCCCTCTGATGCTTGTCTGATGTAATAAAGCCAAAGGATATAAAACAAAATTCCTTTGTAATGTGGGAGTCAAAAAAATGTGGCCATGATTTGGGGAGCAAAGGATTGGATACAGGAGTGAACAAAATAAATAAATAAAAAAATCAATCACAATATGTATATTTTGTTTAGTTTATGTTTATATGTTTCCTAGTTTCCCAACTTGGCAACAAATTACTTTGTACTTAAAGAGCAGCAATGTAACTATATTGAGATATTTTTATATATGTGTAGAAAGAAGACAGGAAAAATATGGGAATGACTAATTTTTAAGGCATTAAAACGTGAAGAATAAGGAATTAGAGTCCATTTAAATTTTATGTTAGAATAATTACTCTTTCAATGAAATTTGCCTGTGTTTTATTTAAACGTTAGCATGTCAGAGTAAATAGAGGTTAATGCTGCTTTTAGTTCTGTCAATGAAGTATTATCTTTAATCTTATTTTAATAAAATAGTAGTGAATTGCACAGTAAGGGTAATTACCATAGGCTAATTTAGAGAGGCATAAAATCCTTGCACTGATGACTCTCTTTTTAAGAAGAAAATCTGAAGGCAACAAGAGAAGTAACATTGCTTGAGAAAATGTCCTTTTTTCTGCAATGTATATATGCACAACACTCCCATGTCCTTACCCAGTCCTCTTTCATCAACATGATTTGAATGGTAGAATTTTTAACTCACCCAATATTAGTATAAGTGAGAAGATCAGCATTTGCTTTTGGGATTATGGATCGGTCTGCAAAAAAGAGAATATACCCAAATGGTTGGGTTTTACTTCAGGTAAAGATAAAAGCTTTGGCATATGAATGTGTTGTATTGTGCCTGAGTGTATTGCAGTATGTGAGGAGGTAACAGTGGGGTAGCCTGATGGCACTGAGCTCTCAGCTAGTGAAGCTAAAGTGCTCTAGAGTGTCCAGCTTCCCCTCCTAAGGGTGGTTAAAGAGAAGATTCCTGGTCCTCAGTCTTGGGGGGAGGAGGTTGGTTTTGAGAATGGGAGTGCCTTTGGGGTGGGTGGGGATGGGCTGTAGTATTAGTCGTAATGAGCATAGGGAGATATAGTGGGAGACAGGGAGTGGGTTGATTTGGGGGAATACAGGACCATTGTCTTATACTGGTTTTGTGTTGAACCTCAGTGTTTGGAGCTATGGAGCTATGAGAGTCTAGATGCGGAAACCACAGACTTCAGCTGAACCCTAGAAAGACTGAGTGGCTTGGGTTTGGGCCCTTCTGGTTGTAGGACTATGTGATTGTTAGTGCTAAATGGGGTTAAACTGCCCCAAACAGGCCCAATGTGCAATCTAGAAGAGCTGGTGACAGTCATGGCTAGGACAGACTTTGCACGATACGTTATGTGGCAGTTGTGCCTGTTCCTAGATCATGGGGCCTTCTCACAGTCACTCATGTTCTAGTCACCTCTAGATTGGACTTGTTTAATGCCCTCCACATATTAAGCTGTCCTTGGAGAGTTTCTGGAAGTTTCAGTGGGTGCAGAGTGCAGCAGTGCAGGAAACTATATGTACTTCCAGAACAGCCCACATCATACCTCTGCTCTGCAAGCTATGTTGGTTACCAGTTTGCTTCTGGATCCAAAGCAAAGTCCTTCATTGAAAGGGACCCCTTATCTGAGGAACTGCCTCTCCCTAATTACACCTGTCCATTCCATTAGGCAGAGAGGACATTTCTATAGGTCCCATCTGCTAGGGACTTACACTTGGCAGAGTTGGAAGGGACCTTGGAGGTCATTTAGTCCAACCCCCTGCTCAAGCAGGAACCCCTACATCATTCCAGACAGATGTCTGTCCAGTCACTTCTTAAAAGAAGAGGGTTCACAAGGTTGTTGTTCTTTACAGGAGATTCCTCTATGTAATTTGCCCTGAACTACTGAATGATAGGCAGGATATAAATATGAATTTTTTTTCTAAGCTCAGAGACATGTAAATGTTAGTCAAGAGATGGCTCACAATGGAAGAAAAATACAGCCATGATTGCTTGAAGAGCTTTTAGCAGAATGATAGATTGTGTGATTGTGTATACATTAGAATTGTATGAACAATTCTCTTGATTATAGTTATGGTTGAACTGAATATTTGTCATTTTCAGTTTTTGCAAAGCACAGATGTAAAACATGTCCTCAATAATATTAAGCCTTAGAAGCTGTGAGTTTTACAGCTCTAATTATGGTTAATCTGCTAATTTATAGCACTTAATAGTTTTATTTTATTATATGTCTTTCTGCTATTGTTTGTGAGATCATAAATTTTCGTAATGCCACTTCCGTATTTTTGTAATGAAATGTACGTATATGAAGAGAGATGAAATAGAGAACAGAATGTATTAGTTTTTATTTATTATTTTATTTCCAATTGTGCTAGAATGTTATGTCTTGTTTAGTTAGAGCTGCTTCTTCAGCATCTGTCCATAGCGCTCTGTTTATCAGTACCACCAAATGCAGTTGGTTGTGATTTACAAAGAACTGTTAGTAGTGATCAAGATATTTATTTATTAATGAAATTCATATAGATGCCTAAAGGTGGCACAGAACAATAAATTAAATAGTCAATATAAAAACAGATAAAAATCTAAAAAAAACCCACAGCAATAAATGATATAAAAATCAAAATACTAACCATAGGCAAAGGGAAGATAAAAAATTACCCCTCGACAATGGAGCCACTGAGACAAATCTCTGGTTTACTCGGAGTCCCAGGCATGGCAGCGTATCCAGGTCTTGATTACCTGGTTATAGTTAGAGGTGTAGATTAGGTATTGACTAAAACTCAACCTTGGCACCTTGAAGGATGTGTGGATTTCAACTCCCAGAATTCCCCCAGTCAGAATGGCTGGCTGGGGAATTTTGGGAATTGAAGTCCACACATCTTCAAGCAGCCAAAGTTGAGAAACAGTGTGATAAAAATTGGTGCTGGAATAAACATTACTTATGTAAATAATAGTTAATGGTTTGATGCAAAAATGGGAGGTAGAATTGGAATCTATCACAGTGAGGTTCTAAACTGTGATGGGGAGAATACAATTATGGACTGAATGTAATTAGGCATATGTTCCAAATTTAATTCACATTGAATTAAGTGGGTACCATATATAAAATTTCCCCAGTTTGCTGTCTAGATACACAAAAGAATATAACATAAATAAGGTGTAATTGATCGATAGGGAACCGAATAGCCTGATCACTGAGGTCAAAATATCTAATTGTTGAGACATATTATCTAAGATCAAGGATCAGCTATAAAATAGGCAGATTAATAATTTCAATTATTACTACTTTCATTCTTGAATGTTCCTGAGTTGTTCTTTAAGATATAACTGCAAATTCCTGTAATTCTAAGATGCTTGTGAGAGACGTGACAAAAATCTGGACCGCTGGAACTTTTTTAGCTTAGAAAATAAAGTGTAAAGCTGAAGGGAACATAGCTGAAGTGCTTTTTCTCTCAAAAGAAGCACCGGGATCAAGAGTCATCCAGATTCCACTCAGACAAAAGAAAGAACAGGTTTAGCAGTTCCTACAATGCTATAATGTTACCTCTCATTTGGAAACAGCATGCTTCCAAATCCAAATTGCATGGAAGCAGTTGCAGAAAAGAGAACTTTTCTCCTGCTTGTGACTATCCAGATATATTCAATTAACCACTTCAATTTACAAAAAAAAAAAAAACCTGGACAAGGGTGAACTTGGCCTGATCCAACAGGATTAGGATTAGGATTTATTAAATTTATATGCCGCCCTTCTCCCTAAGGACTCAGGGTGGCTCACAACAATAAAAATTAAGAGACATAAAATACAAAAATTAAAAAAGAATTAAACAATGAATATAAGAAATTGGGTCAATTTAACACAATAAAAACCAAATTAAAAACCATGGTCAGTCCAGGCCTGCTTGTTGGAACAACCATGTCTTCAGGTCACGGCGGAAGGATCAAAGGTCAGGGGCCATCCGCAGGTCCGGAGGCAGTTCATTCTAGAGGGTCGGCATGCCCACAGAGAAGGCTCTCCCCCTGGGGCTCACCACCTGGCATTGCCTGGCTGACGGAACCCTGAGGAGGCTGACTCTGTGGGAGCAAACTGGGCGATGGGAGGTTGACATTGGCAGCAGGTGGTCTTGCAAGTACCCCGGGCCTAAGCCATGTAGGGCTTTAAAGGTAATTACCAGCACCTTGAATCGCACCCGGAGGGCAACTGGAAGCCAATGCAGCTCGCGCAAGAGATGTGTAACATGGGAGTATCGAGATACTCCCATAAGCACCCGCGTGGCCGCATTTTGCATCAGCTGAAGCCTCTGGGTACACTTCAAGGGCAGCCCCATGTACAGAGCATTGCAGTAATCCAGGCGAGAAGTGACAAGGGCGTGGATAACCATGCATAGGGCATCTCGGTCCCAAAAGGGGCTCAACTGGCGCACCAGGTGAACCTGTGCAAAGGCCCCCCTGGTCATGGCGGTTGGATGATCTTCCAGGTTAAGCCGTGAATCCAGGAGGACACCCAAATTGTGGGCCCTTTCTGAGGGGGGCAATCGCTCTCCCCCCATCAAAAGAGATGGAACATGTTGAACAATGCGAGATGCCAGTATCCACAGCCACTCGGTCTTGGAGGGGTTCAGCCTGAGCCTGTTCCTTCCCATCCAGACCCGTACCACCTCCAGGCACCAGGACATCATGGCAAGGGCATCACTGGGTTGGCTCAGGTGGAGATAAACAACTGGGTATCATCTGCATATTGGTGATACCTCACCCCAAAGCCACAGATGATCTCACCCAGTGGCTTCATATAGATGTTAAACAGGAGGGGGGAGAGAACTGACCCCTGAGGTACCCCACAAGAAAGGGGCATCGGGGTAGATCTCTGCCCCCCTGCAACTACAAACTGCAAACGGCCCGAGAGGTAGGAGGAGAACCACCATAAAACAGTGCCTCCCACTCCCAACCCCTCGAGCCATTGCAGCAGGATACCATGGTTGATGGTATCAAAAGCCGCTGAGAGGTCAAGTAGGACCAGGTCAGAGGAGCAACCCGTGTCCCGGGCCCGCCAGAGATCATCTACCAGTGCGACCAATGCCGTTTCCTTGCTTTAACCTGGTTTGAAACTGGACAGGTAAGGGTCCAGATAGTCAACTTCATCCAGAAAATATGGAAGCTGATGCGCCACAACACTCTCAACAACCTTCGCTACAAAGCAAAGGTTGGAGACAGGACGATAGTTATTTAACAAGGCCGGGTCCAGGGCAGGCTTCTTGAGAAGGGGCCTCACCACCACCTCTTTTGAGGGGGAGGGAAAGACACCCTCTGTCAATGAAGCATTGACAACTGCCTGGAGCCAGCCCCGTCCCCTCCCCAGCAGCTGAAACTAGCCAGGAGGGACATGGGTCCAATAAACAGGTTGTAGCACTCAGTGTACGCATAATCCTGTCCACATCATCCAAAGACACAGGGTCAAACTCACCCCAAATGGTATAACCAAGACCTGCCCTCTCCACCCCGCCGGATTCCACCCAGTTGGAGTCCAAACCAGTCTGGATCTGAGTGATTTTGTCCTACAGATACTGTACAAATTCCTCAGCCCTACCTTGCAAGGGGTCATCCCTTGGTCACTGATTAAACAATGAGCAGGTCACTCTAAACAAGGCAGCTGGGCAGTTATCTGTGGACGCAATGAGAGTGGAAAAGTAAACACGCTTTGCCATTTCCATCGCCACTAGGTAAGACTTAAAATAAGTTCTTAGCTGTGTTCGGTCAGATTCTGATCTGCTGGACCTCCAACAGCTCTCTAGGCGTCTTTTCCGGCGCTTCATCTCTCGGAGTCCCTCGGTAAAGCAGTGGGACACCCAGGATCTGCGACGGGTCAGAGACCACAAAGGCACAACTCGATCCAAGGCCCCAGCAGCCGCCCTCTCCCAGGCCGCCACTAGGGCCTTGGCAGAGTCATGGGCAAGTGAAGCAGAAAATGTCCCAAGCTCCATCTGGAACCTCTCAGGGTCCATAGTTGGGTTGGAAATATATAAACCTATGATGTTGTGACTTTATTTATTTATTTATTTTATTTAATTTTTATACCGCCCTTCTCCCGAAGGACTCAGGGCGGTGTACAGGGCAATACAATAAAATACAATATATAAAAATTAAAAGAAATATTAAATACAACAGCCCAATTCAATTGATTAATACAAAGCGTTAAAATACCCCTAAACCCATCAGACCAGGCCGGCTTGTTCAAATAAATATGTTTTTAGGTCACGTCGGAAGGAGCGAAGGTCGGGAGCCATCCGGAGCTCCACCGGTAAACGGTTCCAAAGGTCTGCCGCGCCCACAGAGAACGCTCTCCCCCTGGGGGCCGCCAGTCGACAGTCTTTGACCGACGGCACCCTAAGGAGGCCCTCTATGTGGGAGCGCACTGGACGAAGGGAAGTTGATGCCGGCAGCAGGTGCTCCCGTAAGTAACCCTTTAAGATGTTAATTGGCCAATGGGTATGTAAGTGTTCTCATGGCCATAAGAGGGAGCTAGGAATGTAGCTTCTCTTTCTCTCTGAATTCACTGCTCTCTCTACTATTTCTGTTTTGCTGTACTGTTGGTTTACTACTGTGATAAACCTGAACTGTGTATTTGACCTCTGAACCAGTAAGAAGACTTTGTATTTGGAATACTTTTTGGACTGTTGCTATTGTGTATGACCTGGACTGTTAATTTTTGACCGTGCATTTTTGTTTTTACACCACCTCAAAATTAAAATGCTTTTTGTTTTCACAACTTAGTGTACTCTTGTGGTTACTGTGTGACTCTTACTGCTCTCAGTACCCTTCCTTGTCTGTGCAACTTCTTGCTAGCACAAGGAGACCTCTGCACAACAATTTCTAACAAGGCACCTGGGGCGGAACCACCTAGTCGGTTCTGCTTCCCAGTGGTGAGGCGTGGCATACTGAAAGTCTAGCCAGAGAAGGAAATGATCGGATCATGACAGGGGTTGGATGGTTAAATCTCCCCTACCCAGACCATTAATCCACTGCCCAGAGGTAAATACCAGGTCAAGTGTGTGCCATCCATTATGAGTCGGGTCCTGAATTATTTGAGTCAGGTCCATGACCATCATAGAGGACATGAACTCCCGAGCCAACTCAGATGCCTCACCCATGGAAGGCAGATTGAAGTCCCCCAGAACTATGAGCCTGGGGAACTCAATCGCCAACCCGTACAAGACATTGAGAAGTTTGGGCAGGGCTACTGACACGCAGCTGGGAGACAGGTATGTAATCAATAGGCCCAACAGAACTGCAGGACCCCACTTCAAAAGGAGAGACTCACACCCGCCTATCTGAGGGATAGTGGCCACTCACGGACAAAGACTCTCCCTAATAATAACCGCCACCCCCTGCCCCTGCCCTGGGCCCGTGGCTGGTGAAGCACCCAGAAGCCTGGTGGGCATAATTCTGAGAGGGGGACACCCCCTCTTGGCCCAACCAGGTCTCCGTGATGCAGGCCAGGTCCACATTCTCCTCCTCAATGAGATCGTGTATGAGGGGAGCCTTGTTTACCATGGTCCTGGTGTTGAAATAAACCAGCCTAAGCCCAAGGTCCTGCAATCCTATGCCCCCAGGGGAGCGAGAAGAGCAATGAGGGTGGGAACAGGCAACCACTTGAAGACAGCGGTGGTCCATTCCCCGATTATAATAGAGCCCTCTGCTCCCACACTCTCTGCCCCTCCCAATCACTGACAAAATAGGAAGACCCTCCTCACTCAGAGCTGAGTCTACCCCCAAATCCCTACTCCCACCCCCGCAACCATCCAATGGTCTGGACTGCTGTCTGGGTCGAACTCCCCCAAGTTCATTCCGGATCCCTTGGACCTCCCCCCTCCCGGATCCCCTTAAAATTTTATTTAAAAATCTCAATAAAAATCCCCTCAAACTCCTTTTTGCAGCATGCCATCTCTCAGGGTCCCACAACCCGTCATCAAGAAAGATCTTCTGCAAAACTGATGGACGCTCCTGCGAGAGGGGGGAATCTCGCAGCGAGTAAAGTTCTTCTAAGGTATACGCTGGCATATAAAGGGAGATGGTAACGGTAACATCAGGCAATAGAGGGTGCCAGTAGATGGAATCAATAAAAAGTTGAAAAGTTCAGAAAAGTTCAGTCGGCCGGTGGCAGGTCCCAAAGCCACAGTCATGATGATAATGGAATAATCAACGGTGGCGACAGCAAAAGCCATAATGACGTAGACATGACAAGTCCAGAAGAGGGGGGAGGAGGCAGCCCGATGACAATGCCGATAGACCCAAAACAACGGGTTCAGGCACAATGACAGGGACAGCTGCGACCTCCACAGCGGCAAGGAGAAGGAACAGCAGCAGCGGCAGACCCCACAGCTGCAACCACAGCGCCACCAGGTCCACCACGCTCATGGAGCCAACTTGCCGAGTGGCAGAGAGGGGGAGGAAACACGATATCGAAGCCCCCTTCCCCCCTGCCATAACCCGGGTCTCACAATAAAGCAAACAAGCACAAGCAGAGCCCACATTCTGACTCAAATTCACTCGGAGTCCAGCTCTGCTAGGCACAACAAAGGCTCGGCACAACAAAGAAACAGTCAGGTCGGCCCTGCCCAGCCACCAGCGTCCTCTCACCGAAGTGTTGGATGGTCGGCTTCTCTTCCTCCATCCTCCGTCATTATGAACTGCATCCAGATGGGGGAGGGTGCTAATGCTCCACCGGAAATTCAACTGACCAAACAGGGGCCAAACGATAGCAAAAAAGCCCCATGGCCACCCAGCAAAGCCGAAAACCATTCCATGCTAAAAGCTCAAGACCAGCAGACAGCCATCTTGGACATGCGCAAAGAGGACTATTGTTATATTATGAGGTGAATGCCTGTAGGTTGCAACCGACGAGGCATCAAAAAAATAAAATGAAATGAAATAATAAATCCATTTTGCAATTAACTAGATCATTTTGGTTAATGACACTAGACTAGAAACTATAAGTTTTAATTCTGCCTTAGCTCCAAAGCCAGCTGAGTATCTTTGGGCTGCCATTCTCTCTCAACCCAAGAAGGTGGTACTGGCAAGCCAGTTTTGAAAAATGTAGCCAAGAAAACTGCTCTTCATGTAATCGCCAGAAATCAGACCTGATTTGAAGGCACGGACATGAGACATTGCCTGCTTTATATATAAAATCATATTAAATGTATTAGATTTGATTCAGATAAATTCTGAAGGGTAGTTACTGAAATTGCTTTGCAGCTCAAAGGTGCAAAGATGCTGGTAAAATATATAAAACAAATTGAAGATTAAGACAATATAGCCCACCAGGGAATGCATGTAAGTACTTGTTAAGTTGAGCTAGTTGTGAAATGAGTTATATTGCTCTCTTAACCTAGCTACTATGGCACCCAGCATAACTAAATAGTAAAGAAAATGTTATCCTCTATCCCACATATGATAAATTGGCCTTCAATCCCTATATTGAAATGTTTTTCAAAGAACATTACCATTGCTTTGCTTCTCTGTGTTCTCATTACTTTGCAAGTTGATACTGACAATTCTCTCAAATATTACCCCATCTGACTTCTCTGACTGAACTTGAGAGTTGGTAGGAATGAAAGTATTTTGGAATAAATGTAACTCCTACCATATTGCATGAGGTCCTGGAAGGAAGGAAATCAATCTTTGTGATATAGCAAAAGGGTGAAATTTCTACTTTGGTATGTGAAACAATATGGAAAAATCCATTTGGTAGAATATTAGTATTTGGTTGCATCCAGAAATTTCAAAATAGGACAAGACATTTAGGTGGCCCTGTTTCATGTGAAACTGTCATCCTACATAGCTCTGAGGATGCTTGAACAGTTTCTGACTGTTCAAAGTTTGAAAAAGCTGGGACAATGCCCAGAATAGAATTCATTCTTGATTCCTTTTTCCTATTCTTAAGTTTGGGAAAGCAGAGGTGTAGATAATAATAATAATAATAATAATAATAATAATAATAATAATAATAATAATAATAATAATAATAATAATAATAAGTTGGAAGGGACCTTGGAGGTCATCTAGTCCAACCCCCTGCTAAGGCAGGAAACCCTATACCATTTCAGACAAATGGCTGTCCAGTCTCTTCTTAAAAACTTCCAGTGTTGGAGCATTCACCACTTCTAGATAAAAGATGAGATATCTAGTTCATATTCTAGAACAATTGTCATCATCTCAGCATCTTCTCAGCATCAACCATACGGGCTGGGGCTACTAGGAGCCATAGTTTAGCATCACACTATTGTAGTAACTAAGATTGGCAACCATCTGCATGCTGAAATAAATTTCATTTTGGTAATATTTTTCTATATTAATCAATACCACTTCAAGTTAACATCTCTGGTTTCCCATTTATAAGTCAGTGTTAGCCATATTTATTCATAAATTAGCCTTTGATTCAAGAGAGTTACTGCTGGGTAGTTTTTTATGTGGAAGTGAGCCTTCATTATTCTACATATCATGCAGGACAGCTGGGAAAAAGGAAAGATTTTTCTCTCTGGATATTTTTCTCAAGGAAAGAGCCATTTCCTTCCATGTTTACAAGGTTTAGTGCCAGCAAGGTGGTACATAAAGCTTGACTAAGTATCGAAAGCTGTTTTTATCCTGGAAATATTCAAAGCAAGCAGGAGTCTCTAAAGTATCTATTCCAGGGGTACATTAATACATGTGAAAGAATATTAAAGCTTAACACAGACAGAAAAAATTCCTAGCGGCAAAATGCAAAACTGCTTAACAGAATTACATCCAGAACTTTGTGCGTTAGCTTTGGAAATAAATCATGTTATACTAGCTCATATTCAAGCTGCTTGTCAGTTTGGGAGATTTTAGAACATTGGAGAGTTTCATTTTTTTTCCTGGTTCGGAACCTTTTTTTAGTGTGTGCGACACAGTTTACTTTAGATATCTGATGACCTATTTTCCTACTGCAGAGTTTTCCATGGCACAACATCCAAGCATCCTTAAATACTCCTTCCCCGACACGCAGCCCCAAACATCCAGCCCTTCTTCCCCAATATTCAATTGCAAAGACAATCATCCCTTAATTAAGGAACCTTCTCAGTGTAGTGCTTCCAATTAACCTTTACTGACTTTATGTTCTATGTAAAACCAAGTCTTCTTCCAAAGGAGGGAGCAGATTTGACTTCTGGTGCAAACACGAGGGACAATTTTATTTAACTCTATGGGTAACTCCTACTGACGATCTGTTTGCAGAGTGTAATCCAGATTGCTCATCAGGACTCAGTTAGTGTGACATGTGCAGTAGAAAGAAAGGTTATAAATGAACTGTAAATGAGGCAACATTCAATTGGTCCTCCACCCAAGGAGACTTATCCAGACATACTTTGAAGATTCACCTTTATTAGAGATAGACAGAAGCCTTGATGATATGGATGCCTGTTATCTCTTAAGCAGGGGCAGCATACTCAGGAATTTCCACGCACTGGTAATTTCTCATTTGAATTATGTTAATACACTATATGGGAGTTTGTCTTTGAAGCTCGCTCGAAGGATTGGCCTGGAATATAGTTGTCAGAATTTTAACTGGCACAACTTAACCAAAGCTGTATTTTATCAGCATTATAAACGGCAGTCCACTGACTGTTTCTGAGGTTTTGAGACTGATTCGGTCTCCGAAGATGTTTGAAATCCCAACTCCCTTGGGATCCTGGAAGGCATTGCTTCAGTTTGGTTCTCTTTATTAGAGGTGAAGTGAATGAAGACTAAGCAGCATTCAGGTGTTTGGGACCCATGACACTGTTTCTAGCAATTAATCAGAGTCTTTGAGTCCACAAAAGCTAGCCATACATATGTACGAGCAGATAAGCATCCTGCTTTGTTTGAAAAGTATTATGTGAATCAAGGGAGAACATTTCTTAACACTTCTTCAAGGGTACAAAATGCTTCTAAGGAGAGGGCTTTTCTCCCCCTACTGTGGAAATTGGTCTAGAACCAAGGAGGAAATCAAAGCAGGCTGTAGGTTGCTTGAGTAACTCTGCCTGCCTAATTTCTTTGTGTATTAGGTTGAGTGCAGCCTTACTGTACATCTGAGTTGGCTAACTGCTAGACTGCTTCTGTTTTGAGCATGCTAGACAGGAAGGGAAAGATATGGCAACAATGCATTGTGACGGCACAGTGTTTCCAGGAACGTGAATGGAACTGATAGGCATTTGAAAATTAAGAGGTATCCACGTATATTTCTAGATGTTACCCATTAAAGGAGGACTATTTTAAATGCAACCACCGGGTGGTGCATATGTTTTTTGTAATTCAAACATTTTTGCAAGCAGAGCCTTTAGCTTTTGTGCTTCAGATAGTGCTAGACTTATTGACTTTGAGTGGCAGGTGACACACGTATACAGTAGCTTGTAATGTTTGTACCTGGGAAAGAAATAATTTAAAAAGAAGGTATACTTTTTCCCCCCACACCCAGCCTATATCCGCACTTTGCTTTGCTATTTAAGCCATGTTACTCTTGGGACTAAATTCATCAGCTGCTATTTTAATTGAATGTCTTCCTCAATATTTTCCGGAATGTTGTGTCTTCTGTTCCTGGTGCCCCGTGCTGTCATCTTAGAGAAAGAGGCTTTCTTTAATTTTATTGATTATGATATTACTGAAGTAAGCATAGCAGGTTATAATAGAAATTGGTGGTGGATGAGCATCGGTGCCCTTGTTAAAAGCAGGGAGTGCCTTATACCGTGTAAGAATGGCATGGAATAAAGGCATTTTAGTTACGTCCATCAAAATAAAGTAGTGTTTCTGGTTGCATAGTAGCTTCCATTTAAATTCAGGCTAATGTAGGTAGCCGCCATGTCCTTCAGACCCCCCCCCCCCAAGCTTCTTAAGAGCATATCAGAAACTGGGTGAACAGAGACAGAGATGCACGACTCACTTGCGTGCTTCCCCCACATTCACCTTCATAGAAGTAGGCCTACCGTCTGCATACTGATATTGCCAAGCTAGTTTCATTTCTGACTTATAAGACCTATTGTCATGCATGCCATGTAGAGTTAACATTTCCCTTCCCTTTGCAGATTAGGAAAAATGTATGAATGTATTTCTACTGCAGTGAGAGCACATCTGTTGGGAAAACTATATACTGAGCAATATGCACAAGACTTAAAAAGAGGTGAGGGGTTGTTGTTTTTTTTTAATTCTGTCCTAATGGAGCTTTAGGGCAAACGTACAATTTTCCACGAATGCATTCCCCAAATTTATCATAGCAAATGATGCCGTAAAAAGGAAAGTTTGATGGAATGAAGGCAGTGCTCCCCATAAGTTTTATGATATGGTAATTATTGTTTTCTACTAGCAGCTAATCATAACAATGTCAAAGGCGATGCGGAATGCTTGCTGTTGTGCAGCAGATTAAAAAAAAAGCAACGAGTCTATATAGCTTTTAAGTGGCACTCTTAAATGCCATAACGATTTTTTTTTAAAAAAAATATCATTTTAGCATTTAAAAATCCTAGCCGTGAAAGCCAGTCACTCTCTTTCAGCCCAACTCTCTTCGTCTCTCTCTCTCTCTCTCTCTCTCTCTCTCTCTCTCTCTCTCTCTCTCTCTGTGTGTGTGTGTGTGTGTGTGTGTGTGTGTGTGTGTGTGAAAATAGGAGGAAGAAGTAGTGTTGGATATGTTTGCTGCTTTGAGTTTTTCGTAAAAATAATAAAGATGGGGTACAAATAAATAAATAAATAAGTCCTGATGGTAAAAAAAAGTAACCAAAACAGACCTAAACAAGCTTAATAATAAGGCAAGGCTCAGCACAAACATCCACACAGTCGTAGGGCATTAGGAAGGATGCGATTGTAGGAAGCAGAAAAAAGAGTGCTCCAATCTCTCCTGCTATTTCTACATATATTTCCAGTGTATAGTGCCACACAGTGACTTTACCTGCTCACCATAGCTATTACATACCCCAACAAAAGGAGCAGATAAAGCCACATAGTGTAGGCAAGTGGATGCCAAACTTGATAGCAGTACACCAAGCTTACATTATCAACTAATATTTGCAGACCTACAAGTGGCAGCCTTTGACATATAATCATTCGTTTAGTAACTGAAGTTACAACTGCACTGAAAAAAAGTGATTTAAGGGCATTCTTCACACTTACGACCATTGCAGCATTCCACACAGTCACATGATTAAAAAATTCAGGCACTTAGCAATCTGTATATATGCTTGATGGGATCGTGGGATCACCATTTCAAAACTTCCCAGCCAAGTCAATGGAAGAAACTGGATTTCTTCAGTGACTATCTGATTCACTTCGCCACTGCACTGATTTGCTTAACAACCATGGCAAAAAGGCATGGCTCACTTAACCACCGCCTTGCTTAGCAACAGAAATTCTAGATCCCAATTGTGGTTGTAAGATGAGGGCTAACCATAGTGCTATTAATGACATCAGTAGAGTGGCTGCATTTGTCTATTATGTTAAGCCGGGATATTTTAAAGATGGTTGTAGAACGAGTCATAGACACTTGAGTCACATATAATATTAAGCTACAATTGGTGGAATCAATAGCTTGCACAGCAAACTATGATGACACAAAAATGATGACAGATATGTGGCACTGTTAGCATGCATGTGCTGATATTACAAATGATCTGACATTGAGTATGTAAATCATGGTTTTTTTGTGATGTTATCATGCTGGTTTGTCATTTATACTCCCCACTAACACTCAACCCAGCTATCACCCTGCAGGGAGCCATGGCTGGGCTGCCTACTCAGTGCACGCTGAAAAATAAACTTACAGTTTATTATCTTTGATAGTGTTACCCACCCTGAGTTTTCTAATTACTCAGGAGGTTACCCTAGTGTAAAAGTTATCATACAACTTGAGATACCAAAATATAGAGATTAACTGTATATTCTATAAATTATTCCGCTTGGTTTTTATTTAATTCCACACCATTTACTTTACTCAATGATTTAGGTTCTAGTTTTGTGCTGCTAGTGTGGGTTTTTTTTCCCCTATAATGCAGAATTTCACAAACATATATTAAGTTCTTCTTAGCTTTTATTTTCTCAATTAAAAGTTCTTAAACTTATTGGACCAACTTTTTCTTCACTGTTATTTTCTTTTTAGGATTCTGCAAACAGTATTGAACTCAGTACCATATTTTAATCTTTTTTCTAATGATCCACTCTATGATTTCCCCCCCCCCGGTCTTTTCACATTTGCTACATTTTCATGTACTATCCTTTGCTATTATGAACTGGTAGCTAGTGTCAAAATACTTACATATAGTATCGTTGTACCTTGGTACTCAGCTGCTTTGAAATTCATCAAATTTGGCACTCAGTGCATTTTGACCCGGTACTCATAATTTGTTTGGTACTCAACACACAAGTTGGAACTTGTCTGTGTCAACTGCCTTGTGACTCAGTATATTATTCCTTATGGGAAAAATTTGTTTGGTAGTCGTTGTTTACTCAGCCATTCCACTGGAGAGCAATCAACCAATGGAACAGCTTGCCTTCAGAAGCTGTAGGTGCTCCAATCACTGGAGGCTTTCAAAAAGCTATTGGACAACCATTTGTCTGAAATATTCAAGCAGGGGGTTGGACTATGAGACCTATTATTCTATGTTCTATGTACTATGTTTTTGATACTCATCACACTTCCTGGAAACAATGTTGAGTACTGAGGTATCACCATATTAGGAAGAAGTACTTGTAGAGAGTGAGGAAAAAGGTCTTCATGGAAATAGGCAGGCAAACCAGACTGAAACATTTTTTAATTCCAGAACAAGATAATTTTCAGAACTGACTCAGCTAGACACTTTGTTTATTCACTGGAATATAAGAAGGAAATGGTTAAGTGAGTCTCTTAATTCTTATTGTACAGCACAATTAAATTTGTAGGATTCTGTTATTATATCCTATCCCAATGAAAAAGCCTTAATCTTTATGTGAAGATAATTTCCTGGTTTGGTTTACCTATCAGTCCTAACAGTATATAAGTGTATCTTGTGGAAGAATCATCCAGTTAATCTTAATTTCTGAGAAAACCATATAAGAGATAGGAAATTATACAATAATAATAGCTTTTGGCTTAACCAACTAATGAGTATACATAGAGAAGTTAGAGTTAGAACCATACAGTTGTGGAGCTTTTGGAAATAATTTAATTTCAAACTGAGGATAAGAATAGTACAGATCACATAAAAACTGGAAAAATAGTCCTATGATCTAGGTGAAAAGTAGATGCACATTATAATTATGTTGGCCACTAAAATGTTATTGTCATCAAACTATAACTAGTTATTTATATAACGCATGTAACATATATTAAAATTAAATAAATGTATAACATATATTCATACCTATTGGTGTCTGAAAATACTCTCTCTGCAACTACTACCATTGAATGCTAATTTTTTAAAAAAAATAGAGGGTCACTTTTCAAAACCAAAGTTTTTAAAAATATCTTCCAATCATAACAATATTTCTAAAACTAGTACTTAAACTTTTTAAAGCTCCTGCCTTGATTTTTTAAGATTAACCTTGGGAAATTGATTGATCAGCCAACACAGTACATGCTGTGAGATTTTATTTTTATTTTTATTTTATTTTAATTCCATTTATATCCCGCCCTTCTCCAAAGACTCAGGGCGGCTTACAAGCTTAGCAGTAGCCTTCATTCTATGTATATGCCTGCTTATTAGGGCTTTCACACACACACCCCAAGCGGCATTATTACAAAGTCAGCTTAATTGCCCCCAACAATCTTGAGTCCTCATTTTACCTACCTTGTAAGGATGGAAGGCTGAGTCAACCTTGAGCCTGGTGGGACTCGAACCTGCACTAATTGCAGGCAGCTGGTGTTACTTAAGGAGGCATTAGCCCACTGCTGCACCAAAGTCATAAGGCTGGATTGTCTTCTGTGCACACAACTGATTGGACGGAAACAACTACTGAGCTTTTAAATTGCATCAGATAATCAAACCACTCCACTGTATTTAAAAGATTAAAAGAAACACTTTCCTAAATTCACAGAAACTAGTATCCTCAATGTTTAGTTTGAATGGCTTATTGAAGAAATAAAACACAAAGTTAGCTTTCAAATGAATGCTCTCTTCCAATAGAAGAGAAGGTTTTCCAGAGGAAAACACATTTCAAAAAGAGAAAGAACATTTTTTCTTGGTGATTTTCAGTATTCTTAGTACCTCAAAGCACTTTCCCTGCAGGAAGAGATATTTGATCTGTGCTTGATCTGACAGTTTCACACTGGGTGGGCTCCTGTGACAATTGTCAAAGAGAGAAAGAAAAGGTTAATTTTCACATGCAGGGCTGAAGTGGAGAACCACCCCATTACAGAAGATTGAAAGACTTTTGTGTCCTAGAATGCAGAATCAAGAACTCAGCAGCTGCATGGCATTATAGTTAAGAATGCAGTGAATTCCTCTTTCTTGGTGTAGTATACTGTATGGTTGAAATTACATGTTCTGTAAACATCACAATATTAGAGAAGGAAAAAAAACCATAACAGGGATATCATGTGTATATGCAGGAGGAGAGAGCATATCTAAATGCTTCTATGAAGGCTACAAAAGAAAAAAAATAAATAAAGTTTAAGGTGCAGTTTAAGGGGCTGTGGATGAGTATAGATGAATATTTATTTATTTATTTATTTATTTAATTAGATTTGTATACCGCCCTTTCCCGAAGGACTCAGGGCGGTTTACAGGGTAATTAAAACAAGAAATACAAAAGTTAAAAATGATTAAAAAAAATACGAAATATTTAAAAAAATATGAATATGAAAACTGCACAGAAATCTACAATGTTTAGAGGCATCTTAATTATTTGTTTTCTATATTCATGGTAGCTTTATACAAAAATCTACTGTATATTGGAATTTTTTGGAGAAAAATGTTGCCTTATCAAAAAATCCTGGTAGATTGCAGATTACTTGAGTGATTTGTAATTATTCTGATAATTAATTTCTCTTTAAATGTCTATATAATGATGTTGTAAACTGCCCAGAATTACCTTGCAGAGGGATAGGTAGCAAACAATTTAAAAATTAAATAAATAAATAAAATTAAAAATACATATAATAACCATCTTGCAATACCGTGTAATTATCTTTCATAATGCCTTACACCAGGGGTGCAAACTGCTGGCCTGTGGGCCGGTTGCATCATATAGAGGCCGCGCCCACCCCAGCTCCCACAATGCAAAAAAAGTTGTGATATGTCATGAAACATCACGTGATGTGGTGAGTTTGACACCTGTGCCTTACACCATCTTGTATTTACTTTAATGCTGTTAGTTTGGGTAAGGGATGCAATCTTTCATATAATCAACTTCAAGATTAAACTTCAACAACATTTTAATCTATTACAAGATGTTCATTATTACTACGAAACTGCTCTTCAATTTTTTGATTTGTAAAAACAGTTTTATTAATTTTTTTTAATAAAACTGTTTTATTTTATTTTTTTACATTTACATATATGTAAACCAATGACAATTATAACCTCCCCTTGCCAGTTTTTCTCTTAATGTTCTGTTTTCATTTTCTTGAAAGAAGAAAAAGGGAGATATCCTTTATATATTGACCAGAGATAAACAGTTAGGCATTTTATATTTCCTAAGATGCATACAGTGGTGTTTTTTATTTTTTTAAAAAACTGAAATACCATCTTTTAATTTATATATTTATTATCATTTGAATTAATCCACTGTCAAAAATGTGGATTGGACCTAATGATTGTTTTCTTGGTCATGGAAACTGGGGTGCTGGTTTTGGGAAAAATTTTGGGACCAGTATGGCTATGACAATAAATATGGAAAAAATCAGTGGAAAATAAATGCTTGCCTTAGACGTGTGTGTGTGTGTGTGAGTGTGTATGTAGGTATATGTATGTAGGTATATATGTATACGTATGTATGTATGTATATGTATATGTATGTATGTATTTGTATATGTATATACTGTGTATTTAGGTATTCTTGATATTTATGTATCATGTAAAGTGGTACAATTTGGAAATAAAACAGAGCAAAACTTTAGCAATTTACCCGAATGAATTCTGGATGCTAAGCCTTCTTGGCACATCACTTGCTCTTTCATTATAGTTTTCTCTGAGTCCTCTGAGGTTTAATTAGTTCCTTATATAATTGAAACATTTCTCTTTGCTCTTTCACTTTTTAAAATATTTTTTCTAGGATATATACTTTAGCCATATAGCATTCTGAAAAGATGCCAATTAATGGCTTGCAATATCACCAGCATCTCAACATTTCAGGGGACAAGGCGTAAAAAGGAATCTTAAGAACCCAAACTGCTCATTTTATCTCTCATTGCAGCTGATTTCAGAGTCCTCACTCAATGAGGAGGGGTGGTTATTTCCTCCTTTAAGTCCCAAAGGTGCTTTTCCCAAAAGGCAACTGGACTTCCTTGGTTTTTTTCTTCATGTGTTCATTTGAAAATGTTTTGTTTCACATCCAAAAAGCTTCTTCAGTTTCTAACATTAGCATTGAAGAAATGTCTTGGACAAAAAGTTAAATGTTTTCAAAGGAAAAAAAAAGCAAGTAAGTCTAGTTGCCTTTTGGAAAGTTTCTTTGGGGTAACCATGACCTGGATGATTGAGAATCTCCATAGATATTCTTCCTTTAATCCTTATACTCCCCAGCATTTCAACAGTCTCACCTGAAGCTGGAGCTAATTGGATTGAGCAGTCTGATTCTGATATGTTCATGGCATACTGTATTATTTCTTCAAACTTCTAAGAATCACACAAAATGACCCAATTAATATTTCTACCTATCAGATCTCTTTAGTAACTATATAAAAAGTTCTTTTCATGAGAAACAAACTGCATCATAGAAAGCTGTTGCACTTCCAGAGGACCCTGGCTGCGGAATGGGCTTTATGGAAAGTTATGGTAGATTGGGATGACCTCTCGCTGGGGTTTGAACCCAAAGATCTGGTGAAAGTAGAACAGTTTGGCAAGTGAAAGGGTGGATCTCTGAAAATATGGCAGCTTTGTTCTTAGGTTTTTATCCTTAGATATTCTGAAAAAGCTGTGTGCATCTGAAGGCAGCTTAAAAGAGACAGGGAAAATTAGATAAAAGAGAATGTGTTGACAGTACAGTTTGTTCCCTTTAGATTTCCCATACCCGGGGTGATGCTAAATGCTACTTCATTCCACAACTCGTTACCACCTCTTTACTCCCTTTCATCTTGTTCTGACTTAGACTGCAATTAAAGGTGGAAGTAACTTCTAAACATTTACTTTATACCGAAATCATTGAAAATAAAGGTTCAGTGATTGCCCATAGCAGAGTCGAGAAAATGAAAGTTTGGTTACCTGTTTCCTGGAGCACCTGCAAAGGCATGAAATTGTAGAGTGCCTTGAGATAATCTGGCAGTTCTCGGGAGATGTAATTTTCTCAAATGTAGTTATAGTTGTAACATGATCTGTGAGAATGACCGTGATCTGTTTTCAATCAAAGTCTTCATTAGAATTCCTCTATCACTGGATGTTGTCTGAAATAGTGTAGGGTTTCCTGCCTGAGCAGGAGGTTGGACTAAAAGACCTCCAAGGTCCCTTCCAACTTTATTATTATTATTATTATTATTATTATTATTATTATTATTATTATTATTATTATTATTATTGTTGTTGTTGTTGTTGTTGTTGTTGTTTGTTATTGAAAGGAAGATGCCAGATTATCTCTATTGATGTAAAAAAAATAAGGATCAGTATGTATATGATATAGCCATGGGAGCAATTGGCAACTGTTTGGAACATTATTGTAATATGTCTATTTACTTTATGGTGAATTATATAATAATTATCTCTATCTCTATCTCTATCTCTATCTCTATCTCTATCTCTATCTCTATCTCTGTCTGTCTGTCTGTCTGTCTGTCTGTTTGTCTGCCTGCCTGCCTGCCTGCCTGTCTACCTACCTACCTACTATTTTTGTTCCCAAAATGTGGTATTTGAATGTTTTTAAAATGGGTATAGGGAATTGCTAAGATAATTATTTAAAAAAACTGGAAATTGAGAAATAAATCTAGAACATCTGTAGTTTGCACAAAATAAATGCCTGCCTTTCCATAAAATGCACAAATATCCATTTTTGAAGAGGCAATGTTTCTATTAGTTATAAAATAATGCAACAAATTTCCTTTTGACACAGATATTATGATATTTATAACAACAGAGCTTTAATTTTTATAATTTTGAAGTTTTTTTATTTTGAAATATAGTACTTGCTTAGGTTGGTTGTATTTTTTGTAACTCTTTGTTTTGTTTGTGAGTGTTAATTATATTTTTCCTTTTTTGTGTTACTTTTCCTTATAGCTTTTCTTTTTTTGTATTTTTGTATTTTTTTTGTATTTTGTACTGTTACTCGTCCCAGCTTCTGCCAACCTAGCAGTTCGAAAGCACGTAAAAATGCAAGTAGAAAAATAGGGACCGCTACAGTGGGAAGGTAACAGCATTCCGTGCGCCTTTGGTGTCCAGTCATGCCGGCCACATGACCACGGAGATGTCCTTGGACAAGCGCTGGCTCTTTGGCTTTGAAACGGAGATGAGCACCGGCCCCTAGAGTTGGAAACAACTAGCACGCATGTGCGGGGGAACCTTTACCTTTTACCTTTTAGTTTGGGGTTTCTTTTTGCATTTTTCAATGTTTTCTTTTAAACTTGTTAGAAAGTAACAAGTTTTATTTTACTTTTTTAAAAAAAAGCATTCATATGTTGACAGATATGCCAAGGGTGGGTTCCTGGACATACAGTATAAGAAATGCATATAGCAATGAAGAATATAAACTGTCATATAAAAATGATATATACTATTTTTCTATACAGAATTATAGTTTAGATGCTTTTTTCCCCAGATATACATTTAAAATGATGCCATGACAGAAAATGAACAAAATCAGAACTTTCCCAAATAGCTTCTCGCTCATTTATACTTACTTAAAAAGTTATTTTTCATGGAGAAAAAGCAAAGCAAAATAATGGATGTAGATATTATTTGCACTGACTCTTGACGGCAAGAGTATTTTAACAAAACAACATTTTAAAAAGCGGCTTTTTAAAAAAAAAGAAAGAAAGAAAACAGAATATTCAGAATTGTCATCATTAGTGCATTAGTAGCTAAAGACAACAAGCTCAAACAATAAATCCTGGTAATACCACCGAGGAAGCAATGTGTACACATTTTGCCTGAGATCTGGAAAAGATATTGCCTTGTTAGCTGGAATGTAGAATTTCTGCTTCTGCTGTGTTTAAATGTTATATCACAAATACGCCTACATAAAAGCTTATTGATTGGAAGAATCACTTTCTTTTTATGCATTAGTTAATCAGGCTACTGCCTTGAAATTGGTCCAGGAATCCACAGTGGAATCCTGTCTAATTCATCTGTTTAAGTCTCAAATGGTTTCATTGCATCGCTCACTTACCAGCGCTGCTGGAATGTTACTGCGTTATGATTAAAGGATATTGTTGTTCTTTCATCCATCATCGCAGAGTTCCCTATTAATAATACAATCTTTCTCTGCATACCCCTGTTTTTCTTGTCCCATTTCCTATTTAAAGAAAGTGGTTGGATTTTCTGTTTTCCTCCTCTTTGTTTTTCTTCTTTTTGATGGGCTGGTTAGTTCCAAGAAAATTAAATGGGGATGGGAAATATCACTATTCTCTGCTTTCATTGATTGAATAATGAAGTGCAATAAGACAGGAAAGCAGCTTACTTAGAATGAAATAGAAAAATGAAGAAATTGGGATTGCAAATCAGGAAAACCAAATAAGCAGCAAGAGGCCCCAGTACAGAAACAACTATAGTAATATCCATAAGAAGGATTTTTATCTTTCTGCTGTTGCATTATTTTATGTGCAGGAAAAAATAATCCATTTGCAATTGCTCTTACGGAAGGCATACTTTAGCAATCAAGTACAGAGTTAATCAATCTCTTATAAAATGTCAAGATTGTATATATGTAGCTTATAATACGAAGGTTAATAATGGGTTATAAATTCGTGGTGGCAGATAAACGTGAGAATATAAAGGAAAATGTTTTGTTTTGTTGCTATTGTTTTAGATGAATGACAGGTACTTATTATACTTAAAGTCTATATAATGGGGCTTATTTGTTCCATTGATGGTAAAGGCAAAATAGGAAATTTACTCAAATAGAAGTCATTTTCTACTAGAATAGAATAGAATAGAATAGAGTAGAGTAGTAGAGTAGAGTAGAGTAGAGTAGAGTAGAGTAGAGTAGAGTAGAGTAGAATAGAGTTGAATAGAATAGAATAGAATAGAATAGAATAGAATAGAATAGAATAGAATAGAATAGAATAGAATAGAATAGAATAGAATAGAATAGAATAGAATATTGTTTTAAGGGCCATGTGTGATTGGACACACAAGGAATTTGTCACATTTATATGTGGGACTGGAAATCTGCAAAGGAAAAGCCCCTGGAAGCTGTCAGCAAGCATCATATTCTCACTCCACAGCCTCATAAAGAGATGAAAAATGAGCCTTGTCCAAAACTCTTACTTTAGCACCCAGTGGCAAAATATAAAATGTAAGCTTGGGACCTGGTCTCTGGGAAGCTGATCTCCCCCCCTCCAAACTCTGTAAGAGGCCTCTGGTGGTTACGGATATTGATCTCAAAAAGTAATCTGTTCAGGTTTGAGGCCACGCCGGTACAAATTATGGAATACGTTCCCTTTTCTCTAAGGAACACAAGGAGCTTTTGATATTGTCCACACTAGCTCTCTTGTCAGCTCTCTCCCACGTTTATCATGCTTTATTTTTCCTTGAGTGTGTTATGTGAATGGGATAGTGGGAGTTTTGGAGGAAGGCTACATAAAGAAATGCACATACTTGTGAGTAATATTGTTAACTGAGGATTTTTACTCCGAGTCGACCTTTTTTCTTCTCTCCCCGGCCCTCATTTTTCTTCTGTAATCATTATTTGATTCCCTCTGGCTGATTTCTGGTGGTACCATTCATCCATTGAGACCTTTTCATCTGTCACACAGCTTTGCTTCCCCTCTCCTCATGCTTTAGTTTTCCAACTGTGTCATGCTATACAGTGCTATTATTTTGGGGGTGGGGGTTTACAGTGTTTTTGATGGAAAAATAAAGTTGGACAAGCTCAGTCATAGATGTTCTAGGAAAGTCCATTCTGCTGGTAAAGTGGTCATCGTTTTATGGCAGATTATTGGTCTCTTAACAGGCAGATATGGGCAAAGGAAGTCTTTTCGATCAGAGAAACCAATTCATCTGGGTTTTGTTTTTTTTGCCTATTTAAAGCTCAGGAGTCCTTAATACTATTTTTTTTCCCCTTTCAGAAATCTGGCAGCGGTGGTGTGTGTGAGAGAAAATAAATGATTTCCCTGGTTAAATATCAGATGGATACCACTGCAGCTGCATTTCTTTTTTCTGGAATAACTTCATGAAACAATTTTTTTATGTTATTTTCCTCATTGCCCAACTCCCTGTTTCTAGGAGTTGATTCACAAAATGTTATTTGTTTTTAAAGGTTTTTTTTTTGGGAAAGGTGGATTTATTTGAGGGGTTTTTTTTGGTGGAGTTACTGAGATTTCTCAGTTCACTGAAAAAGAAAAGCAGTAACAAAGAAAAAAACCTAGAGGTAGTTTGAGACAACCTCACTAACAAACATTTTCTTGACTGTAATAATCTGTTACCTCATCAGGATAACTTTAACGTGGTAACATTAGGACAAATGGCTGGTTGTCTCCTAACATCCTTCTTGGACCATTTAGTAGGACATGGTCAAAAGATATATTTTTAAATTGAATAATTAACCATGGCTGATTTATTTACAAAGAAATAAGCAAAGCAAAGAAAAAACAAGACGTTGAATCATGAGATATTTAAATCTGAATTTCAAGAAAAGTCTTGAAGATTTTTGAACATTCTGTAGGTCATTAGATATATACTTTTTAATCATCAAAACCTTTTCAATTATCATTGCTGTGTATAGTGAAAATATAGCCAGCCACGTATAACTACAGTGTGTGTCTATCTTTTTTTCTATTAGAGAAAATATCTTGAAAGATGTCCTAGCCAAGTACACTTGGTTGATTTGTCCATTTTAAATAGTTTTTCAATAGACGTAGTACTGATAATTCAGGAAATGTAGCTACAGTCATCTAGAGGCAAATTTTGAAGGCGGCTCTACAGTGATTGTTGACTACTATTTAAGGGCACCAGGGACTAGTTTTCTGGCTGTGTATGTACTTCATATAAGCCAATACTGAGATTTCTCCCTTCAAAAGGATGCTGTGCTCTCCCCGTCACTAGGTATAGCTTTTATCACATAAAAGCTGGACTGCAAAAATTTAGACAATCATTACGTAACAGAAAATAGAGTTCTCCCAATCTCTTTGTTGCCATCTATTGATTGTCCAGATTTTTGCAGCCTAAATATACTCCTAACTTAAGGTCTCTTTTTTGTACCAATTTCAATGGAAATTGGACACTGCCATTCTTTGGCATAAAGGGTGAAGTTAATTTTTTTTTAAAAAATTGAACCTCTCCCCCTCCTTCCAGTTGCCAGCATGAGCATTAAAGGTGAGAGAACTGCATGCAGTGACATTAACAGTAAGCTGTTAAGCAAGAAAATGAGAATCAGTTTCTAATCCTTTTTCCCCAAGCAACTGATCTGGGATTTTAGCTTTTCAAAATGGTATCCACCATAAGCATCATTTTGCGAGCCACACGTACAGAATGTATTTGGAGTTGTTAAACCCCATGAAATGTGGATATGCTTCAGAAACTGCTTTGTAGTCCAACCAACATATAACTAGATAAGAACAAGCATTTCTTAAGTGCACTGACATATCAAGTAAATGAAACAAATGTGCAATCAATTGTATAATCTACAACCTTTTTCCAAGAATAGATGAAGATTTAAAAAATAAGATCTAATGTACATTCCCAGGTTATCAAGATTAAAAACTGTACTTTATCTAACTGTGATTCATTAGGAATGCAAGTTATCTCCAATAAAAAGCCAACGTGGCCTGTTTTTACTCCCGATCTTGCAGTGGAACCAGGATTGGGAGCCTGCATCTACAATCAAGTGAAAAAAAACCAACTAGAACTATTCATTTTCATCAAAGACTTGAACAGAATTGTATTTGGGGGGGGGATTGCAGAGCAACTGGAGTGTTTGCTATAACCCAAGCATCATCATCTGCTGAGCAGCTAAAATGGCACTGTCAGAGAGATCTGAGCACCTTTGTGAACAGGGACAGAGGTATTTTTTCCCCTTCTCTGTGTAGTCTTACAACTGGTTCTGGACCAGAAAGCTCCTTCTACAAACTTTCAGTCATATGATTGCAGTATCAAGCAATCATAGATATCTTCTTGAGGAGTTGAATTAACAGCTGGTCTAGATCAGTTTGTCTTCAGAAGTCTTCTTTTACTATGTTGCTGAGAGAAATGTTATGCCTAAATGCTGAATAGGACATGCCACCATGTCCTATTGCATCTAACCTATTCCCAAATAATATAAGATAACTGTAAAATCTAAGGCATAATTTTTGTCCTCTAGTTTCAGAGGAACTGGAAAGAACTCTAGAGCAGAGGTCCCCAACCTTTTGGGCACCAGGGGCCGGTTCCATGGAGAGAAGTTTTTCCTGGACCGGAGAGCATGTGGTTTTGTGTGGTGCCTGCATCCTGCAGATAGGGCTTTGCTTGTTTGTGCAGACCGGTTGCTGGCATGCCGCGGCCCACTACTGGTCCATGGACCTGGGGTTGGGGACCCCTGCTCTAGAGATCATCCTCTGCATGCTTTCCCTAACTTTATTTATCAGATGGCTGCATCTGTTAATATTGCAGTTTTCATTTGATAAATCATAACATTGCACTCCAAATAGTTAACCAGGATATTGTTTTTGGAAGCCAAGAAGGAGCTTCTGCAAGGTAGCATCAAATTGTCTTGAGCACATCCTCCACTCCCAAGAACGTTAACATAAGGAGAAATATGGGTAGCTAATCCATAAAAGAAGCAAAGTAGAAAACTGTTTCAGGCTGTGTAAGGACCCCCTTAAATCAGCTCCTCGGATACAAAGCGATTATACAATATGCTCCAACAATAGAATACAAATGTGTTGGAGCTATGCATGTGGGTCATTTTCCTCCCTTTGTAGAGACTTTCTGTGCTTGTGATGCGTATGAATTCATGAAGAACCCCTGATGATGATTGGTTTTGCATTTATTTAATATACTGTATATACAGATAATCCTTGACTTACAGCAGTTCATTTAGTGACTATTCAAAGTTAGAATGGCACTGAAAAAAATGATTTATGACTGTTATCCCTACATGCGACTGTTGTAGCATCCCCACAGTCAAAATTCAGATAGTTCAGGAAGCCAGATTCACTTAACAACCATGTTACTAATTTAATATCTGCAGTGATTCACTTAACAAATGTGACAAGTAATGTCATAAAATGGGGCAAAACTCACTTAACAGCTCTCCCGCTTAGCAACAGAAATTTTGGGTTCCATTGTCATAAGTCGAGGATTGCCTATATAAATAAAATGTTTATATTTTCATTCTGAATGCTGACATTTCTAGCTAGAGATCAGTAAATTGGGAGTTATGAGATGTGGAATCTGCTAATATATATATGAGTGTGTGTGTGTGTGTGTGTGTATTTCATACAGAGAAGGGTAATGATATATAATATATAGATATGTATATAGAGAGACATATATACAATTATTTTTCTTATTAGTTTAATTTAAATCCAAGATCACAAGGACACTTTCTGAGTGAGGCAACATACAAGTTTGTGGGTAGGCAGGTACTGTAGATAGATAGATGGGTAGATAGATGGATAGCTTTTGTGATCTGGAGAAAGGAGAGCTGACTGAAGAGCTTTTATAACACTTGTTTTAGAAAATTCTAGAAGTCCTAAAATTGTCCTTGGTTTCAAGAAGAAAGTATTTTCTCTAAGTGTGCCTTTTTGTACGTCACAGCTATATTTGAACTGCCAGAATGTTTGACATATGAGATACCTTTCTTTCCCTGCAATAATCATCATTCACAACATAAATATGTTCTGCTGAAAAGAACAAACAGAACCCTGCACAGATTTTTGTCAAGAATGCAACTATTTCTGTCAGGTGAAGCCAGCGGTAGACAAATTTAACAAGGAAACGAAATAAACGGTTGCTTCTTCACCCCAAGCCACTGTAGGTAATAGCAATTGATCAGAAGCTTGGGTGGATGCTGGGGTTTAATACAAGGTTTCTGTTTCTGTTCTGAGGCAAAAGGAAAAGCAAAAAAAAAACCTTCTGAGCTATTTTTCTTTCCCTTTAAGCTTTTATTGATGGACATCATTCCCTCCACAGAAGTTAGAAATGTGGAAGGAGAGACAATCAAGAGGCTGTGATTCCAAGATGCCTATATTGGCCTCTTCTGCTAGTAAAGTATAATTACTTGAATGTTGCAAATTAGCAGTTGAATTAGTAACTCAGAATGACACTGACCTTCTCCAGGGTAGTTTGATGCAGAGATGAGCAGTTCAGCCAAGCTATGAACTTGCATATTTTTATTCTTGAACAGTCACACAGCACTTAAATTGTATGCTATACAGATATTATTTTATTGTCCATGTAATTATGTCATATAGCAAGAGTGTGTGTCTTGTATAATGACAATGAAAATTAAAACCAATTCAGTATTTGAGGAAGTGGAAATAAGATTAAAATTTGGACTTTTGTAGAGTTTTCTGTCAAAGGGGGTGCCTTTTCTTTCCCTCTTTTAAGCTTCTTGTTCCCAAACCCAGAATGCTAGTGTAAATGAATATATTTGACAGGCGCTAACTCTGTTGGATATTGCAGTAGGTTTTGCTCCTCTTGGCATGTAAAGATTGAGTATGTTCTTTGACATTAGGAACTGAGGATGTGAGCACAACATCTTTCAGGTCACAGAAGGAACAATCAGAAATAGAGACTGTGCTGAGGTAATTTTCCCACACTACGCCATGAATTCAGTGAACTCTTACTCCTGTGAATTCTGGTTTGACAGAGTGTCCCTTGTTGGTGGTAAATAAAACACAAAGTGTTCTCTCAGCATCAAGAATTCTCTAGACCCCTTCCATAATAAAATAAAAATATAATCCTTATGCCTCTGTTCGAAACCCAACAAAATAAGTGCATATGCACAAACCTGTCTTGCATGTTTGGTCTCCAGAAGTTAATTTTTAAAGTTCATAGATCACCTCCTCACCTCATTTATCATGGAAGCAAATTGTGCCTGCCCAAATGCAAGTTTGGGGGTATGGATGGATAGGGGACGATCCATATGGCAAAGCCCCTGAGACTGAGGAATAATGCTGATTCTGAATACAGACTCTTTGGAAATAAAGGGGACTACAAGGGGAAGGCTGACAGAAAGCCTTGATGTACGGATATCTTCCAGCTATGTAACTACGGGCACAGTCTATGCTAGTCAGGAAATACTGTAAATAAGTGGCTTGTGTAAAATGAAAAAGGAACTCTCCATGTGATCATCCCCCATGAATATGTGGCTTTTAATAGAAGAGTCATAATAATTTAAACCTTTATTTCATTCTAGGTGTGAGTATCTATCAGTAAGAAGTGGGATAGACGTAGAGATTCATCACCCACTCCTGCTCTTTAGGAGCAAAATGGGTGACCAAAGCTTTTGCAGAGCTCAAGGCACCAATTTTGTTCCTGACACTGCCGATGTCATGACATTCGTGCCAAGAACCATGTAGTCTTGCAGTAAGGTAAACAATAACTTCGCTTATGACACTTCAAAAGTTGCCAAGTCTTAAATCAACTGCATTGTGATACCATACTGTGAAATTTTACATCCCTGACTGCTTTTACTATTGCACATGTGTACTATTTTGATATGCAATTTGCTTTTCTAACACAACTGATCCTTTAATATGCCTGCTGTCCCAGAAATTCACTGTTTGGGATTGAGTTGGGAAGTAATAAAAAGGTCATGGAGGACACAGTTGTGGTGTTATTAAGTCTGATCTTTGCTTTCAGTGCTAATCGGGTCACTCAGATTACTATTGAGACTTGGATTGTCACCTAAAGTAATCTTAGATTCAACTGCAAATCAAGTTAACTTCTTATGACCAGATATGCTTAGAAATGTAGCTCAGACCTGAAACTTCCTTTTATTTGGGGGAAAGGGTTTGGGTGGGGTCTAGGGGGTTCTCTCTCCGTCTCCTCACAGGTCTTACTGTATTTCTCACCTCTTGTCTATTGTGATTACTATTTATTGTTTCTCTTTCTTTCTTTCAATCTCTGGCTGGACATCTATTTTATCCATCTGTGTTTCTTTCCCTGTCTACCACTTAATACAGCTAAGTGCAAGCCAAGAACTGGATAACAAGGAACAGACTCAGACTTTTTTCTTCCTGGTTTTCAGGAGGTGGATAAGATCTGATTATTCCATCTAGCAAAGAAGGAAGATCTGAATCTGGTAAATACATTTTGGGGTGGGTGGGTGGAGGCATAATTTTAGTATTGTTGATATGCTGACCATTTCATGGGTGGGATTCGCCTTCTAAAACTATTCCATGAAGTTTCTGGCCATCACCCTTTTAAAGTCTTCAGGACTGGATAGCATTCAAACAAAGCAAGAAAATAAATAAATACATAAGGTTCTGGTATATTATAAACCATATTTTGGAAAAAAAACATTGGAATCTTTGGGGTCATGCCTCAAATCTTGAGGACCACAACTATCAGAAGGCCTCATGTGGTGTACAACTTCAAGATTTGTTTTCACATGTAGTTTAAAAATGAACTAGGTGACCAACAAAATATTTGAATCATCTTTTATATTTAGGGACATTAAATATTCTTGATCTATAAAGAAATTGTTACTTGGCTTTACCATTGTGTGATGGATATCTGAGATGGGAGGAAAAATCTACCAACAATTATTAATAGTACAGTGCCCCTGTGTTTACTTACAGTCTGTCTAATAATGTCATCCTATACATGTTTGGGATGCGGTGGCTCAGTGGATTAGGACGCTGAGCTTGTCGATCAGAAGGTCGATCAGAAGGTCGGCAGTTTGGCGGTTCGAATCCCGAGTACCGCGTAACAGAGTGAGCACCTGTTACTTGTCCCAGCTTCTGCCAACCTAGCAGTTCGAAAGCACGTAAAAATGCAAGTAGAAAAATAGGGACCACTACGGTGGGAAGGTAACAGCGTTCCGTGCGCCTTTGGCGTCTAGTCATGCCGGCCACATGACCACGGAGACGTCCTCGGACAAGCGCTGGCTCTTCGGCTTTGAAACGGAGATGAGCACCGGCCCCTAGAGTCGGAAACGACTAGCACGCATGTGCGGGGGAACCTTTACCTTTACCTTTTATACATGTTTACTTGGAATTAAACCTCACAGTGCTCAATAGGGTTAATGTTATGGACCGCAATCTTATAGAAATCTTTGCATGTTTTCTCTTTCCTGGATAGCATGCAATTGTATCACAAGATTTTTAACCCTTATGTACTGCATATGTTCTTTTTGTAACTATATAGTCTTCTGTTTGTTCAGTGTTATGTTTAAAATCCATTAGTTTAAGCTGTATAGGATGATACGAGTTTGATCAGCACAAAAAAAATGCATGCTAAACATCTCAAAATAAAAGTCTTTCTCCATTTTGGTATGAATAAAGCTGGTTTTCTGGAGAAAATAAAGCACAGCCACCGTCTTTTCCTGCCTGCTCTTTTGAAATATACTGTAGGTATATTTCCTGTCTCCAGGACTCCAGTATTCAGGACACATGTTTCTGCATATAGGGAGCTCTTAAGTGGATTTTCATTTTTCTTTTGATTCTGAAATCATTGCTCTATTCAGCTGAATAGAACCAAAATGGAACCGAAAACTAGCACATTATTATCATCCAGAGTGTCTGGATGCCAAAGGAAACAATTTGAGAGAAAGATTTAAATGTCTTGCACTCTGGAAAGCCTATTTCACATACTTTCATTTGTCTTTTTCTTGCTCCTCCTTCACAGTCATGTTTCACATTCATATATATTGCATGTATGTGTGTGAGAAAGACTTTTCTGCATTTGTAAATGAATGTAACATTACCACTACATACAGCCATAATAATAATAATAATAATAATAATAATAATAATAATAATAATAATAATAATAATAATAATAATAATAAGGGACATTGGAGGTCATCTAGTCCAACCCCCTGCTCAGGCAGGAAACCCTATACCATTTCAGGCAAATGGGTGTCCAGTCTCTTCTTAAAAACCTCCAGTGTTGGAGCATGCACCGCTTCTGGAGGCAATTTGTTCCACTGATTAATTGTTCTAACTGTCAGGAAGTTTCTCCTTAGTTCTAGGTTGCTTCTCTCCTTGACTAGTTTCCATCCGTTGCTTCTTGTCCTGCCTTCAGGTGCTTTGGAGAATAGCTTGACTCCCTCTTCTTTGTGGTAGCCCCTGAGATACTGGAACACTGCTATCATGTCACCCCTCACCCTTCTCTTCGTTAAACTACACATACCCAATTCCAGCAACCGTTCCCTATATGTTTTAGCCTCCAGCCCCCTAATCATCTTTGTTGCTCTTTATTTCAACATTGTTTTCATACTTTTTAAAAAGTCCATTGATAAGGCAATGCTTGTCTGATATACATTAAGATTAATATTCATAAATATTAACCAAAGGCATGTGCCTTTTTTAAAAAAAGGGTAGTATATTTACTTAAATTGCCTTTTGTTTTTAATTCCAAAATTAGAACTGATCCAATGCACCATGAGTTTTAGTATTTTTGAAAATCATATTTGTATGATTTTGTATGTATTTCTTTTTCAGTATTGAAGACTTGGATTCTATAGATACTTTTGGACAAGAAGACAAAAAGTTCTTTTGTCTATAATCTAATAGTGATATTAATGTATGAAGGGTATTCTGCTCCATAACGAATAATTAATATTAATGACATTGTATATAATAATATGTTGCTCTTGAGTGTTATTTTTTATATCAAAATAGAAAATATTTCCACAAATATCATACTAAAAGCTATTTGTATCACAGCTGTTGTGATATTAACATTTCTCTGAAAATAGTATTGCTAGTATTGTCTATATAATGTGCTATGAAAATTCAACCTTGTTAATTTTATGGAAAACCTAAAAGAAACTGACAGATGGAAGCATATTTATTTGGAATTAAGTTATATTGAATTGAACAGAACAAAATAGTTTTATGCTTATCCCAATCCTTTTCCCCCTTCTATGGTTTCATTGTATATATTAACATACATATTATAATATATGTAGTGACGTTGCTGTTATTGCTGCTTTTCTTATTATCGTTACCATTACAACTTTAAAACATCCTGTTCCAAACTCAAATGCTTTGAGAATGCCTAGAAATTCTTGGAACTGCAATCCTACTATATTCAGAAAGCGCCAATTTGGGAAAAATATCTTCCCTCCAGTGAAGTCTTTTCCCATTTAAAAAATAGGGATTAAGGAGAAAAATAAACAAGAGGTCTAGGTGGGAGCTATATGAAAATCAAATCTTTATTATGGTCATATACCAGCATAATAAAGGGTAATTTGTAAGTGATTAATAATTTTAAAAACTTTAAAAAAGTAAAATATACATTTTTTTAATTAAAAATATATAGAAATGAAAAAACCTATAAAAGTATAAAACATTAAGTAAATTTTTAAAAAGTTAACTAAATCTATCATAATATGAAATATTTAGGGGACTTTAGGCTAAAACATACAAGGAACGGTTGCTGGAATTGGGTATGTCTAGTTTAATGAAGAGAAGGACGAGGGGGGAAATGATAGCAGTCTTCCAATATCTCAGGGGCTGCCCCAAAGAAGAGGGAGTCAAGCTATTCTCAGCTGAGGGCAGGACAAGAAGCAACGGATGGAAACTAGTCAAGGAGAGAAGCAACCTAGAACTAAGGAGAAACTTCCTGACAGTTAGAACAACTAACCAGTGGAACAACCTGCCTCCAGAAGTGGTGAATGCTCCAACACTGGAAGTTTTTAAGAAGAGACTGGCCAGCCATTTGTCTGAAATGGTATAGGGTTTCCTGCCTGACCAGGGAGTTGGACTAGATGACCTCCAAGGTCCCTTCCAACTTATTTCTATAATAATAATAATAATAATAATAATAATAATAATAATAATAATAATAATAATAATAATAATAATAATAATATGTTTTTTTAAATTTTGTGTATTTTATATGTTTTTTTCCAAATTATTAATTGTTTGTATTTTACCTTATCTTATGCTGATCTATGACCCCTAATAATGATTTGACTGGATTGATCTCGATGCAATTATAATAAAATATAAGAAATAGTCATTTTAGTTGTTCTATAGCTAATTGCCTTCAATTTATGGGTTGTTATCATTAAGTGATTTTGGCATAAGAAAGATAGATCCTCAAGAAAGTATAGTGCAGTTTGGAGCTTTCCAGGCTCTGCTGCATAGATGTAACTTAAATTCAAATTTCATAGAGTAAGCAGAAGAAATGGTAAAAGAAAACATACCAGATGCTGATTAATGGATGCCAGAGATACCTCAGTGCTCTGTTTGCTTGGTTAGCTTTGTTTTAAATCTGATACAGATCTCATTCTGCACAGTAAATCTAGAAATAGTCCATATTCCTTTAAATTCAAGCAATGTATCACTTTCTATTACCCCATGTCACATCAGTCTCTGGGTAAAAGATGAGTTATATAGACATGAACCAGCATGCAGGCCCACTGCAGAGAAATGGAGCATTGCAAATATAAGCCAAACATGCATAGGAAAAGTACTGGCTGCTGTTTGACACTGCTGTTTAAGATATAGAACTGATCTTGATATAATATAATACGTGTACTTAGCATAATACTTGCAGAGCATCTTACATATTATTTAATTCAAGCAATACAATAAGGCAGAGATATTTCAGAATGCTTTGATTCCCTCTCTAGATTTTGATCTAGAAAAATTATAACACATTAAAATAAATTCAAAACATAACTGTATGGCATTTTTATATGAATAAATGAAAATTACCAAAACAAAAGTCCAGGTTTTGTGAAAACAAAACACCTATTTGTGATAGATAGATAGATAGATAGATAGATAGATAGATAGATAGATAGATAGATAGATAGATAGGATAGATGGATAGATAGATATGTATGTATGCATGTACTGTAGGTAGGTAGGTAAGAAGGCAGGTAGATAAACAGACAGATTGTAGCAAAATCTGCCTACTCTATTAGAGAAAACCCTACTCTTCTGTTTATATATTTACAAACAGAACAGCAGGGTTTCCTCAAATTCTCTAATATAGTATGCAGATTCTGGAGGAGGTAAAATTTACTGACTAGCTATTCATGACAATTTCAGAAATCCATCACAAGGTTCCTCTTCCAGTTTTATCCATAAGCAGAAAGAAATCTGTTATTTCAAACCTGTAAGTCTACTGAATCTTTGAACTGCTTCACTCCAAAAATAATTAAATTTGAATCTTTTCAAAAGATTAGAAGATACTTGCTCATCTAATCATCATTTTGCATCTAATCTAATCTAATCTAATCTAATCTAATCTAATCTAATCTAATCTAATCTAATCTAATCTAATCTAATCTAATTATCGTTCTATTTATATGGCTACTCATCTCATCTAATCTCTCCAGTGCAATTTATAGTGAAATGTGAAAATTCAAGATGGTGGTTACAATTCAATTCAAACTTATTTACAGTAAGACTCATTAGAAATACATCTAGTTACATTTCATTTTAGTAAATAATCAGATTCTCTCATCTCCCTGATCTGGAATTTAGAATCTAGTTGAATTTTAAAATGTATTTTCCCTGCTGTCTTTATCATCTCTTTTCTCTCAGAGATTTTCTGTTGTGTTTTGGTGTTACCTGATAAAGAACTACAAAGTAAGTACCTGAAGTATTAGAAGTGGGGAATAAGAATTAAAATTCTTGTATCTATAAAAGCACAGACTCCATTAGAATTTCTTGAATATAGACTCGTTGAAGCAGTGGAATACTGAAGTTTATTCTACTTTTAAAATTAAATAGAGTATTTATAGAATGTAATTTTAAAAGCAGCTGTGTTTAAGACATTAAAGATCAATGATATGGCCAAAACAGAATAAGCAAAAGCATGAAAGAGTTGCATACTTCATGCACTGGAATGTATATAAAGTATGTAAAGTTCAGCTTCTCAATTAATAAAAATGTCTGGAATCACACACCTTAAAATGCCTTTGTTGTTGTTAGTTGTGAAGTCGTGTCCAGCCCATTGCGACCCCATGGACAACGTTCCTCCAGGCCTTCCTGTCCTCTACCATCTTCTGGAGTCCATTTAAGCTCACATCTACTGCTTCAGTGACTCCATCCAGGCACCTCATTCTTTCTCGTCCCCTTCTTCTATTGCCCTCAACCTTTCCCAGCATTAGGTTCTTCTCCAGTGAGTCCTTCCTTCTCATTAGGTGGCCAAAGTATTTGAGTTTCAACTTCAGGATCTGGCCTTCTAAAGAGCAGTCAGGGTTGTTCTTCTCTAGTAAAATGCCTTAGGAATGGTCAATTTTGTGGGCTTTCAAATACTTGAAACACAAAACAACAAACATTACTAGAAATAAAATGAAAAATAATAAAAGTAACAATATCTGCAGGTCGTCAAAGTGATAAAAAAATGGAAAAATATCAAAACATCCAGATTTGCATACTGAGGCTTGAAAGGCTTTGGAAGAAAAGAGCAGCTATAATGGCTATCATAAAAGGAGCTCTTGGAGAGATATATTCACCTTTAAAAAAAAGAGAGAGAGAGGGAGGGAGGGAGGGAGGGAGGGAGAGAGAGAGAGAGAGAGAGAGAGAGAGAGAGAGAGAGAGAGAGAGAGAGAGAGAGAGAGAGAGAGAGGGAAGCACATACTGCACTGCTAATCATCTCCAAGATTCCTGGGTTCTTGGTGAGAACTTGAATCTTCAGAAAAGATCTGGTCAAAAGACTGTGACATTTGTTGGATGAATAGGCAATAATTGCAATAATTTCAAAATTGCCAAATAGATTGAAAGATCTTATGGAACTTTATTTTTATACTTTGTAACAACAGGAAGACTTCTATGAACAGAAGTGGAAAGACTTACAAACAATTACAGTGGAAGAATGGATGATTAAGCCGATGGAACTGGTAGAACTGGAGAATTCAACAGCTTTGATTAAAGAAAAGACGTTGACCAATTTTATTTACAACTGGAAACCACGCTTGGACTTTCTGTGAGAAAATGAAAGGAATGAAATTGAGAATTTGGGATCTGATGATTAGAAGTATAGGGGACTATAGAAATAATGTGGGCTAATGTTAATTTTAGAGTAAATAGAATGGAATATAGTTGGAAGGGACCTTGGAGGTCTTCTAGTCCAGCCCCCTGCTCAAGCAGGAGGACCTATACCAGGGTAGGCAACCTTGGCTCTTTTATGACTTGTGGACTTCACCTTCCAGAATTCCTGAGCCAGCTATGCTGACTCAGAAACTCTGGGAGTTGAAGTCCACGAGTCATAAAAGAGCCAAGGTTGCCTACCCCTGACCTATACAATTTCAGACAAGTGACTGTCTGGTCTCTTCTCAAAAATCTCCAGTGATAGAGAGCCCACAATTTCTGAAAGCAATCCGTTCCACTGGTTAATTGTCCTCACTGTTAGGAAGTTTCTATTTAATTCCAGGTTGCTTCTCTCTTTGGTCAGTTTCCAACCATTGTTTCTTGTCTTGCCTTCTCTTCTGGAGAATAGTTTGACACCCTCTTCTTTGTGGCAGCCCCTCAAATACTGGAATACTGTTAACATGTTCGTCATGTGTTTTAGACTCCAGACCTTTGATCATTTTAGTTGCTCTTCTCTGAACTTTATAATAATAATAATAATAATAATAATAATAATAATAATAATAATAATAATAATAATAATAATAATAATAATAATAATAATAATAATAATAATAAGTAGTAGTAGTAGTAGTAGTAGTAGTAGTAGTAGTAGTTGGAAGGGACCTTGGAGATCGTCTAGTCCAACCCCCTGCTCAGGCAGGAAACCCTATACCATTTCAGACAAATGGCTGGCCAGTCTCTTCTTAAAAACTTCCAGTGTTGGAGCATTCACCACTTCTGGAGGCAGGTTGTTCCACTGGTTAGTTGTTCTAACTGTCAGGAAGTTTCTCCTTAGTTCTAGGTTGCTTCTCTCCTTGACTAGTTTCCATCCGTTGCTTCTTGTCCTGCCCTCAGCTGAGAATAGCTTGACTCCCTCTTCTTTGTGGCAGCCCCTGAGATATTGGAACACTGCTATCATGTCACCCCTCACCCTTCTCTTCTTTAAACTACACATACCCAATTCCAGCAACCGTTCCCTATATGTTTTAGCCTCCAGTCCCCCAATCATCTTTGTTGCTCTTCTCTGTATTCTTTCTAGAGTCTTGACATCTTTTTTACATCGTGGTGACCAAAACTGGATGCAGTATTCCAGGTGTGGCCTTACCAAGGCATTGTAAAGTGGTATTAGTACTTCACGTGATCTTGATTCTATCCCTCTGTTAATGCAGCCTAGCACTGTGTTGGCTTTTTTGGCAGCTGCAGCACACTGCTGGCTCATATTTAAGTGATTGTCCACTAGGACTCTGAGATCTCTCTCACAGTTACTACTATTGAGCAAGGTACCACCTATACTATACCTGTGCATTTGATTTTTCCTGCCTAAATGTAGAACCTTACTTTTTTCACAATTGAATTTCATTTTGTTAGATAGTGCCCAGTGTTCGAGTCTGTCCAAATCCTCCTGTATCTTAAGCCTATCTTCTGGAGCATTGGCTATTCCTGCCAGCTTGGTGTCGTCTGCAAATTTGATGAGTTCCCCATCTATCCCCTCATCCAAATCATTGATGAAGATGTTGAAGAGCACTGGGCCCAGAACAGAGCCCTGGGGCACCCCACTACACATTTCCTTCCATGTTGATGCAGTTCCATTGAGAACCACACACTGAGTACGGCCTGTCAGCCAGCTACGAATCCAAGATCTCAACATCTTTTTTGTAGTATGATGACCAAAATTGATTACATTATTCCAAGTGTGACTTTAGTAGGGTTTTATAAAACGGTACTAATACTTCGCATGATCTTGATTCTATGCCTCTGTTTATACAACCCAGAATTTGAGGTATTTAGTTCTAAATGTTGATAAAACAATGGAGATCATTGTAGACTTTAGAAAGAGCCGGCATAGGCATACTCCACTCAGTATCAAGGATGCAGCTGTAGAAGTGGTCAACAGTATTAAGTATCTGGGGGTGTAGATAACTAACAATCTGTCTTGATTGCTCCAAACCTCATCCTTAGTGAAGCGTGCAAACCAGCACCTGCATTTCCTGCGTCAGATGAGGAGAGCACATCTCTCTCCTTCTGTCCTGGCCACTTTTTACAGAGGCACAATTGTGAGCATTTTAACAAACTGCATCACTGCCTGGTTTGGTGGCAGCAGTGCCTCAGATAAAAAGTCCATATTGAGATTGGTAAGGACAGCCGAGATGATCATAGGAAGCTCGCTCCCTGGTATTCAGGATGCTGCTTATAAGCGTATTGTTAGAGACCCCACACTCCCGTTTCACAGTCTGTTTCTGTTGCTCCCCTCTGGGAGGAGGTTTTGAAGTATTTCTAGCAGGACTACCTGATTCTGTAATAACTTTGTTCCCTATGCCATCCATCTGGTAAACTCGCAAGATTCGTTTTTCTTGCCATGCACATGTACACATAATCCGAACTAGATTGTGTTGTTTCTCTGTGTCATATAATATATGTGGGTATATGCATAATTCTGTATTTATTTATTTATTTTTATCATATTTATGTAATGTATATTACAGGTGGTGACACTTTGAGAGCTGTATGCAATGAAATTTCATTTTAATGTATGCCACTTAGTGTACATTCAAAGTGACAATAAAGTTATTCTATTCTATTCTATTCTATTCTATTCTATTCTATTCTATTCTATTCTATTCTATTCTATTCTATTCTATTCTATTCTATTCTTTATAATGTATTTTTTATCTATATCTGTACCAAAGAACGTTGGAAGTAATTCTTTTTTCATTCTTTTTCTGTTTTCTTGACTTTTGTGTTCCCCTTTCTTTCTGTATATTTATCTTGTTTTTATCTTGATTTTCTTTCCTTTTAATTCTTTTTCTTTCTATTTTTTTATTTTTTTATTTTTTTGAAATTTAGTAAAATTCTATAAAATATTGCCAAAATTTCTACATATCCAAAAGGCTTTGAAACATTTGGCCAATGTATCCTGAGGTCAGGAAAAGTTGCTGACTTCTACAGTTGGCTTATTCCTCTGTTTAGTTCCTTCATGTGGTTTGGACTGCATGAGGTGAGAATTGAATGCGATTTGCTGGTCACCCATTTTGGTGTCCATAACCGTTGATGTATTAGAGTGAGGCAGATATGAGAAGGAGGCTTACTAAACACATACAGGCTGTCTTCCAGCACCTGGCAAAACTGACTGAAGAATACTTTTCGAGGTCTCTGCTCTGTGGACATCTTCTAAATCTGTGACTTCAGGAAGTCCTCAAGCAGCAAGGATTCAGATGCAGCCAGCTGGAGGTTTCTCCCATTGACGTCAATAGAGAAACAAGGAGAAAACAGACATATTTTACTGACAGGCTATGTCTGATGGAAGTAGATGCTTGCTGCTTTAGGCTTAACAGCACCCCAAGAAACCATAAGATAGATGGCCACAAGAAGTGTTACTAGTGACTTAACAGCATACCCCGGCTAGTTTCTCTTGATGCCCTCTGGTCAAGCTGGAGGAGCTTTCTACTCCCATCACTCCTGCATGACAGCAACTGTGATACACTCCAGCAAATGCTGCTGTCAGCAGAACAGGCTCTCTTTCTTTCCTGGTTAGAAAACCTACCTGAAACCGGCAACATGATGCATGATGCAAAAGTCAACAGTGTGCTTATCGTCTGCCTGTTCATTGATTTATTTTGCAATGTTGTTTAAATTTTAACATTAATTTCAGTTAGGCGAGATCTTTGTAAAAATGGACGTGGTTGCTCTTCCAGCCAAATCTTTAACAAATGCGCAGCCGTACATTGTAGTTGGTCTGCTGCTTTCTCATTTACTTTCTAGTCAAATTTGCAGTGTATTTTCTGCATAACTTTTCACTTTGTTTTCTACACAGGTAGAAAATGTAGAGGATAGTGTAATACTTGTTCTTCCCGAAAGCAAACATGCAGTGCAAATTCATGCAAAGCCACTTAGGCTTATATACAAGTGTGAAGGAAAAAAAAACTTGTGTATCCTGTGAAGGCATGGTTTACACAATCGCAGAATTGGTACCGTCCATAATTAATCCAATTCCTGGAAGAAAACCTTTGTGCTCTGCCTTCATTTCAAAAAAAAAAAAAAAAAAAAGCAACATCAAAATGTTTAATCAAAAGAGCAACAAGGAGTGAACTCTTGCATTGTATTAACATGTAAATGTTAAATAAATGCTGGAATTGTATTAACGCTTAATTGTTCAAAAGCTCATTTGTTCATGCACATACATTCATGTACCTTTGCGGAGCAATGCTGTATACCCCCCACTTCTAAGTTAGATGAAAGGATATGAATTGGCTTTCTTTCTAAGAAAATGTTTTTAGGGTTCTCTCTCTCTCTCTCTCTCTCTCTCACACACACACACACACACACAAATACAGATTTTGACATTCCTTCCCCACTTTGTCTCATGAAAAGGAAATATTTACTTGCAGTTGTTCAAAAGCTTAGTACCCCAATCCTGAATATTTAATAGAAAATAAAATGATATTTATTTTTAAGTGTATTTTACCTTCAGCACTAGCGCATCCTCACAACAAATCTATTGCGTTGCCCTGACATAGTTACTGCAAAGGTTTTTCCTCGGTTGTCCCAGGGGCCCAATTGATTTATCTGCCAGAAGCCTAAAGCCCCAAAATAAGATAGCTTTGAGTTTACAGAGGTCATTTTTCATTGTCTAAATAAAAATTTCTAAACAAAAATCTCTCATCCTGTTAACCGCAGGGTCCTTATCTCCCCAGAGGCTACAAAAACCTGAAAGAAGCCATTTCAATTCTTTTATGAAGAAAGATAAAAGCGAGTTTTCGATTAGAAAGCCAGGGAAAGCTGCCTTATTAAATGGTGGTAACAGTAACTAGTCAAAAAAGGCAAAAATGTTGAGATAGAGAGCAGAGGAAAGAATCATTATGTGCAAAGCACACACAGGGATGCCTAAGCAATCTGAATCAGTGAGGTTTGGAGATGGGTACTCAGTGGCTTTACGGTGAGCTAGTTATGGCCAGTTGTTCTTATCTCATCAAAAGCCTCAAATCTTTCTTTATCTGCCACATGTTCTTAATTAGGTCTGCATGGCTTTATCAGCTGACATTAACTGTATGTTATGGCGCTTACATATTCAGAGTATCCTTCCTTGATTTGGCTCAGTTCAGTGCACTAAGTTTGGAAGGGAGCTTGCAATTTCTGCAATAGGCCAGATGCAAAATTATTGCAATCGTACATTGATACTGAAAGGTATATAGGTGTCTGAACTGCAAAGGTCTGGGGACAGATACCTAATTCCCAAAGGAAAAGTATATCAAAGTTTGTTCTCCAGTTTGGGGAAAACCAGATCTTCTCAAATCTGTATGGGAACAGGAGAAAATGGAACATAGAATCATAGAATTGTAAGGGACCTTGGAGGTCTTCTAGTCCAACCCCCTGTTCAAGCAGGAGACCCTATAACATTCCAGAGAAATGGTTGTCCAACTTCTTCTTGAAAATCTCAATGATGGAGCACCCACAACTTCTGGAGGTAAGCCATTCCATTCATTGATTAACTGTTCTCACTGTCAGGAAATTTCTAAAGACCCTATCCATCAAATCAAGAATCCCTACTAATTGCAGTGTGCATTTTTAAATGTGGAGTGGGGGGGGGAAAGGTTGGGTCAAAACCGTAACATGCCCAGATGCTTCTTTTTTTAGGAAAAATGAGCCTGTTGAAATAGATATAAATGGTCTAAGTGCCTTCTACTTTCACTGAAGTACCGTGAGCATCAGACTATGATTGTGATTACACAGTAGGTTCTGCTGTGATTTATGCTTAATTTTTGGTCATATGATGGGACTTGTAAGCCCCTTAGTGTCACTGGAGTGAAGCAATGTAGAAGTTTCAGAATAACGTATTGTGTGGGGCTACCGTACTGCTTTTTCATAATTAATTACAGGTACATGAGAGAAGATACAGCTGTGAAGAGAAGGCAGAGTGCTGGAAAAATCCCCCCCCACTTTATCATAGCTGGAACGAACATTAATCCTTTCTCCTTTGGTCATATGGCTGGAATGATTGGGAGAAAGAAATGCCCAGGACATCATCTTTTATCTGCTTCATGGAGATGAGAGATTCACGCCCATGTCCTATGTTTTTAATAAAATTTATTTCCAAAAACTCATTTGTAATTCATGGAACTGAAATGGAAGATGTGGTTGCACATTCCACAGGAAGCATATTGTTTGGGAATACTGATGTTGAGATTGGAATTTGATTTCAGCCAGATTCCAGGGGAAAGATGCAAGAAAGGAAAAAAAATGGCTGGTGCTCTTTCATTACCATTACTTGTTAGCTGCGAAGTCGTGTCCGACCCATCGCGACCCCATGGACAATGTTCCTCCAGGCCTTCCTGTCCTCTACCATCTTCTGGAGTCCATTTAAGCTCATGTCTACTGCTTCAGTGACTCCATCCAGCCACCTCATTCTCTGTCATTCCCTTCTTCTCTTGCCCTCAACCTTTCCCAGCATTAGGCTCTTCTCCAGTGAGTCCTTTCTTCTCATTAGGTGGCCAAAGTATTTGAGTTTTAGCTTCAGGATCTGGTAGCCATGCAGGGCTACCCTGCACGGCCTTCTAAAGAGCAGTCAGGTTTGATCTCCTCTAGGACTGACCGATTTGATCGCCTTGCAGTCCAAGGGGTCCAAAGTCCTCTGCTCTTCCCCAGTAGTATATTGGACGCCTTCCGACCTGAGGGGCTCATCTTCCAGCATCATATCGTTTTGCCTTTTGGTACTGTCCATAGGGTTTTCATGGCAAAGATACTGGAGTGGGTTGCCATTTTCTTCTCCAGTGGATCACTTTTTGTCAAAACTCTCTGCTATGATCTTTCCGTCTTGGGTAGCCCTGCATGGCATAGCTCATAGCTTCATTGAATTACGGAAGCCCCTTTGCCACGACAAGGCAGTAATCCATGAAGGGGTGCCATTACTACAATTACATTTAGCATGTCAGGCTCCAGACTTTCACAGTATTGTTGCCTGGATAATATTTTACCATCCCCCCCCCCAAAAAAAAACCCCCAAAAGACACATGGAATTACTTCTGAGGAGTTTATTTTATTGTTCCACACTTACAGGCAGAAATCTTGCCAAAGTAAAAGAACTACTTATATCCCTAATAATATATTCTAAGACAGACCAACCTTTCTTGGTTGGCAGACCAGAGGGAAAGGGAGGAGAAACATTTTACATGTGCACATGTGTGCACGGCTCTGCAAGCATGTGTTAAACACAAACGGGGCAGGGCTAGTGCCTGCGTGATACTTGCTAGCTCTACCCTGTTCTTGAACAGAGCAGCACCCCAGCGGTGCAGCAGTGCCCATTTTTGCACCCCGTAACATGGCGGCATCCCTTTTTCACGCCCGGAGGCATGCCGGTGGCCCATTTTGTGTCCCGTGCCCATGGTGCTAGCACAAGTGGGGGGTGTGCATGCTCACATGTGTGCACTGGCCAGCCTATCCCATGGCCTCATGGCCAGCAGGCCATGGCCCACTACAAGGCTGTGGCCCACTAGTTTGGGACCCCTATTCTAGGAATTGCAGGGGAGCAGCCTTTTTAAGTTTCTTGCTCCTGACCAAACTATCTAAACTTTGCTGCCTCTTTGTCTTCTGGAATGCAATCCCTTTTTCTTAGCAATCCAAATTACATTCTGTCACATCTTTACAGTCTTCCACTAGGAGCAGTAAAGCCAGATTCAGATTTCCATTCAGCTACAGAACTCTGTATGTATAATGTAATGCAGGAATCATTGGAAGGAACCCCAGTGTTTGGGAAAAAACCAGAAGGCAATAGAAAAAGAGAGTGACAGAAGACAATGAGAGCATAATAAAGACAATGAGAGTATAATATCTGTTTCTATAGTTGTAATTCACCCTCACAATTGTTCTCTAGGGTTTCTCTTACCAAATCAGGAAAATAAAGTATTACACCTATGAGGATGTTTATTGTAAAGCAAAATATCAGTTGTGATGTTTGTTTTTAGTCATAGCTTGCAGCTATATTCTAAATTCCTAAGGTATTCAGTAGAATAATACTGTTTACTTACATGGCATTTCAAGTTACATGTATGGTTCTAAATATGATTCTTGATTATGAAAACATAAATGTAGACCAAATGGACATTAAATCAGATTACAACTAATTATAAGTAAAGCCTGCCCGAAACATTTGAAGCTGCTCTTTTTTCAGTAATAAATGTGTTTATGCAGTGAATGAAGATGTGTGGGAGAATTTTGTAAAGGAAAACATTTGTTAGATGTATGTCAAGGATAGCATTTTTTTAAAGAAAATAATATTTTCATGCTTCCTTGCTACTGGAAGCAGTGGCAAAACAGTCTGTAGTCAGTAGCCATCCATTGGAAAAAGAGGATTTTGAGTTCCATTGTCATTCAAGTTCCATCAACTCTACTTCCATCTGCTGAATTCACCTATTGATCAGATACTCTCCGGATTACCACTAAAACCTCTGGTTCATATTTTGTTTCTATGCTATCCAAAATGAGGGAATCTATCATTTTGTAAGTTTACTTTACAGGAATAATTTTCCTATTAGAATACTGCTACTGATATGGTGGAAAAAAATGCCAATAGGCTCAAACCTATCCAGTGCTTTTTTTTGTAAAAGAAAAAGGTGCCGGAACTCACACATTGTTCTGTACCAGCCTGCTACCAGCCCTGCAGAAAAGGCAGGGACAACCCCTTTACAAACGGCAAGAGGCTGGAATTACGCCTGCCAAATTTATAGCTACAAAAACAAACAAGACACGAACCAAGAAACAGGAGCTTTAAGAAACATGAACCATCCGAGCGGTTGCCTTCAGCAAACCAGCCCTCCCAGACATTCCCCTTATATAAAGTTCAGGGCGTAGCTTCTCTCTGCCTCCTTCCGAGAAGCCCCATTGCCTTCCTCTGTTTGCTCCTAATTGACTGCCTCCTGCGTCGGGCGTCCTTGAACAGGGCCAGCTGTGGGTCATCTTCATCCACACTGTCAGGCTCACACAGCTGGGTCTCCGTGGTGACCAAGTGGGAAGGGCCTAGCTGAGGGCTATCATCAGCAAGATCTTCAACCCCCTCAGCAAGGTCTTCAACACCCCCCTCCTCCTCTGAGTCGTCCGACCCAACTGCCAAACCCACAGGCTGACCCTGAATCACAACACACATGTCATACAACCCGCCTTGCCTACCCTACAAGGTTCCATCCAAAAAAGGTGCCGGAACTCCATTCTGAGCGTTCTATGAGAAAAAAAGCCCTGACCCTATCCATGTTATATAAACCATCCATGATGTCATTAATATGGCATAAGGAAATCATAGGGTTCAGTGATGGTTCAAAATTGCGAAGCATAGTACATTGATTTCTACAACAAGCCATTTTGTAAAGTGAGATAGACAGCATATAGAACTAATAAATAAATAAAATAATAAATAAATAAATAATGTTCTCTTATTAAACTGATACAATTGTCTATCACAGAATTTTATCATAATAGTCTAGGTCTGCTTTCCCAACCTGGGTGTTCTCCTGCGAGGTGGAAATCAATGCCTGAAATTCCTTAGCTAAGAGCTCTTGCTGAGCATTTGGAAATTGAAGACTACATATCTGGAAGTTGCCAAGTTTTGTCTAGCAGTTTATCACCAGTAGCAAACATTTATTGCTATAATCACAGACACAATACATAAAACATAAAATATACACCATGAGCCAGCATGGCGTGAGCTTTCTGCGATAATTGCTTAAATAAAGTTTTAGCTGGTTGTTATAAATATTTATTGCAAATGTCTAATTTCAAATCTGTCAGACAAATTTTTAAAAAGAAAAGAGATGGCACAGGATTACAGGAGGTTACATTACAGTGGTGGCCAAAATTGTGGAAACCTTTTGGGGAAAAGGGTGTTTTTGAGGTTTGATTCCTAATAACACCACTTTTTTTGGAGTAGTACCATAAAATTATATATCAATGGAAAGATAATTTAATCAAGAATGTAGTGCAACTTTTTTTTTTGCCCAAGATGGCGGTGGCATTTGGCTGAGCTCCATGAGCTCCGCAAGGGGCTTTAGCGGTCTGGGCAGTTGGGAAGCCCAACAGAGGCTCAGGAAGCCTAACGAAGGGTCGGAGCAGGGAACAGCTGGTGGGCGCCGCTCTTTCGGCATGGAGGCCCCCCCCTCCAGAACGGCAGCAGTGGCTGGGAGATCATGGCGGCCCGAAGATCGGCTGCGGCCACGATCTTAGCGCCTCAGTTGTGGATTGGAGCAGGGAACAGCTGGTGGGCGCTGCTTTCTTGGTGTGGAAGCCCCCCCTCCGGAACGGCAAGAGCAGCCGGGAGACCATGGCGGCCCGGAGATTAGCTGCAGGCACAGCCTCAGCGCCGCAACTGTGGCGCCTTGGATCTGGGGCTTTGGGCGGCCTTGCCCCCCTGGAACGGCAGGAGCAGCCAGGAGATCATGGCGGCCTGGTGATCGGCTGCGTGACGGTGCCCCCGAACGGCAACCTGGAAGGATAGCGGCCTGTAGAATGGCTGTGGCCGTGGTTTTGGAGTCGTTTTGCGGCATGCTGGTGCCACGGCTTGGGCAGCGTGGACAGCAGCCGGCCGCTGCCGTGGCTTTTGGGAGCCCGATTTTTGGATGGCCTGGAAGCTCACGGCTTGGACTGTGGCAGTGGATGGACCCGCTGGCTGCTAAGTGGCATTTATTTTCTGCACCGCCTGAGTCCTTAACGATACCTGGCCTTTATTTAGGCTATGGGAGGAAGAATCTGCAGGTTGGTTTTGATCCTCGAACCCGCCTTGTCATCGGGCAGTTGCTGAAAGGAGGTCAGCGATGAGGAAATCTGGATGGTGTACCCGCGCTGACTGGTATGATCTTCCCTGCCCTGAATTGGACTCATAGGATTGCGAAACCCCCACCAGGTGTATGACTGCTCTCCCATGCCCCAGGGTTACTGGTGGTGTGGGATGAAACCATTTTTTCCATCTTAACCAGCCTGGTGTTGGTCTAGCTTTCCTTTTATTTAGCAGCACCCATCTGGCCTGCTATGGATTGCGGAGTGCTGGTTCTGGACTGTTGATATGGCCTCGACCCCTCGTTAGGTCCTCCTGCTCATTTTAACTTTATGCCTGAATTGGGGAGGACTATGCATGCCCCTGGAACATCTCCGCCAACGGCACCATCATGTGACCCATCTGGGTCAGCTTGGCTGGACGTTTGGGCATGGTTACATGCCCCTGCCCCTGTGACTTCCCATGAACTGTCCGGGAGAACCCGGGAACTGACCGCTGTGAGAGGGCGGTTATGGATTGGCCATCAACCACCCCACTGATGTGAGAGATTAGTTGGGGTAGGCTTATTCCTGTGGTTTTCGTACTCTATTTACCCCAGGTTGGATGCCTCAGCTGCGGTGAGAGGATGGTTGTTGCTCCTCACCTGGTTATGCTGAGCTATGCTGGCTCAGGAATTCTGGGAGTTGAAGTCCACGAGTCATAAAAGAGTCGAGGTTGCCGACCCCTGACCTAGGGGAACCAGTTAAGAAAGGACCACTCTAAAACATTAGAAAATGTTCTCTTTAGATTATACAAGGAGATTCCGTGGATCAGATTGAGAGACTTTTGGTATGCCAAATATGTACTTCATCTCTGAACTGTGAGCAATTCCTGTCTTCAATCTCTCTCTCTCTTTCACTTTGAACAAAATCTAGAAATTTTTTTTGCCCCTGAGAAGATTATCATATTATTGAAGATATTTAGATATGTTGAACACATCTGATTTTGAGGTAGAAATGGGAATTCTACCCCCACATTACTGAAATAATTAACTCTAGGGTTTTGAGGATTAATATACCTCAGACAAATCAAGTCTCTATCTGTGCGTGACTTTCTTCCATCTAGTTTAGCTCAGCTAGTATATTTGTATTTTGACATTCCCGGCATGCCTTTGAAAATGCAATATTCTTCAAAGAGGGAACACCACCCTCAGCAATGTGAAGTCCTTTAAAATGGGAGCCCAGCAGCATTGCAGATTCTCTGAAGATGTATTCCCCAAACGTGTCACAAAGTTATAAATGAGCAAACTTCTGCTACCTGCTCTGTAACCCTTGACAAGCTGGGTTACTTTTTCCATTTTGCATTTCATTTGTAGATCTGTAATTGAATAACTATGTAAGTTTATTCTTGTCTTAGAAAAAATGCGCTGATAAAAAGAACAATGCCTACAGCTAAAGATTTCTGGTGTATCTGGAATCCATGTACAAAGACACTATTGACTATCTGTTTTTATTTTTATTTTTTGTGTGTGGATTTCTGCAAACTAGTTCCTTGGACAGTTTATTTCTTACAATAATTCTTTCTGACATATGTAAGGAATTACCATTTGTTTATACCTCAGAATTAATCTGTCCTTCTTCAATTCCTTTTCTACAATAGTTTCAATTTTGGAAATGTTTACTTACAGGATCACCACAAATATTTACACAATTTCTAAAGCATTCAATAAAAAAAAGAGAAAGAATCCCAAGCCACAAAACAAGCCCTAGTATCAGTCATTTTCTATATGTATATTTTAGCATGACATGAATCATCAGTGGCTGTTGTTGATGTTGCTGTTTGATTAACTTGAGTGTCAAGCAAGTTGATGGTCCTTGTTTTGTTTGGGTTCACTGTTTTCTAATCAAGCAAAAAGTGGTGGTGGGGTTTTCTGTTTGGAGAGTGAGTTTTATGTTTGGAGAGTCAACGTCAGTGCCTTTATGTGAAAGATCAAAATATGTAACTATAGATCCCTGTATCTATGGCCTTGCTGCCAGTGATACATAGATTTGCTTACCTCACCTTGCTTTGGAAAATACCTCTGCATAGGTCTGGAAATTGCTAAATAGTTAGGAGCAGTGACACAACCATCACCCTGCACAGTTCTTTTCTATTTGTTTTACCCCTTCAGAGGCCAAAGACATTGAGATTTTAAGTAACCTGGCCTTGTGATCCTATGGTAGTGTGGAAAATGAAAATATTGGCTGTTGTTTTTCTATGCAAGGTTTAGGCCCAGGTGAACTAAATCAGGCCTCATAGAAAAAATATTGAACCAAAGTCTGTGCTATGCCTGAGCGGTGATGAGAGGTTCTATGAAAGAACTTTCTGACAAGTTTGATTCGCTGAGCACCTGAAATCCATGTAATAATTGACTGATTAGTATAGTTCTTTGTTAACAGTGGGTTTCTCTTTAGTTATGCTAAATATGAACAAGGGGACTTACATGTGATTATTCTTTCTAGAATCAGAAGTTTTGTTTCGGTATTTTGGATCTCCTTTTATTATGGAAGAAAAACTCTGAAGTCTGTTATTCTATATATCCTCTTAGTGGCTTTCCATTAATGTTTTTTTTATCCACACTATGATGGGAATTTCACTATCATCAAGTTAGGAAAGTGAGGTTTGTGTCCTGCGAGTTATATTTACAGAGATAAGGAGAGAAGCAACCTAGAACTAAGGAGAAATTCCCTGAGAGTTAGAATAAATAATCAGTGGAACAGCCTGCCTCCAGAAGTTGTGGATGCTCTGACACTGGAAGTTTTTAAGAAGAGACTGGACAGCCATTTGTCTGAAATGGTATAGGGTTTCCTGCCCGAGCAGGGGGTGGGACTAGAAGACCTCCATGGTCCCTTTCAATTCTGTTATTCTGTTATTCTGTCTCATGCATCGATTTGTGAGCTACTGCTGTCATTTTAGGGATTTTGGGTATATCTTTGGATTTTTCCCTAGCTTGCTACGTAGAGAAGATGTTTTCTCAATACGTGATATTTCAAGAGGAGTAGTTTCTGGTGCTATGAATAAAAATGTGTTACATGATTATTTATGCAATCAAATCAAACCAAATGAAAAAAGAAAAATCAAAGGCAAAAGCAAAAGCAAAAGCAAAAGCAAACAAGATGTATAAACAAGGTATAGCAAGCTACCCAGAGCCACCTTATTGGTAAGATGGGTGGCGTATAAATTTAATAAATACACAAACAGACACATAAATAAGGCAATTTTACTCTAAAAGCTTCTCTGTGGTTATTTTCACTTGACCCTTGCAAATTGTAAACACTGATTTTGCATTTTTTCTCTCTAATCTTGCAATATTTTTTTCACAAATTAAGATGACATGGTTATCATCCAGTGCCCATTCAGATGCTGCTGAACTCCCACTCTCAGTAGTCTCAACAATCCCAACCAGTGTAAAATATTGTGAGGAATTATAGTTCAACAGCATCTGGAAAGACACAGGTTGCCTGCCCATATGCTATTTGGAGCTACCATGACTAGGCTGCAAAAATAAAGTGATCACTAAAATAAAAACAAATAGATACAGGAAAGCATCATTCTTTGCTCTGGTGTAGCAGCCATCTTGATTTTTTTGCAGGACAGATACAGTGGTTCTATCATCTTTGAGATATCCAAAATTGGTAACAAACAATGTTTAGTGTGGCAGGTGGTCATTTTCTCATACGGGTTGCTTCTATAAATGTTTACTTTCAGTTACTTTTATTATATTGGGTGGGGTTAGCTCCTTTAGAAAATGTACTCAAAGTTGCAGAATCTACCTGAGACAGGTGGGCAGCCTTCAACCAGGGATACTGGAGATTAATTTTCTTTATTACAAATGATTGTATACCACTCAATTTACAAGACTGTGGTCAAAGAATGTAGAGAAAAACACTATTTATTTCTTCTGAGGTTCAGAGGTTAAAAATAACCATCATTTTGTATCTAGACCTACCCTGGTATGCCACTTATAAATGGTTTTATGAGAAATGCAATACATGTTGTCTTAGAGAACAAGGTGCTGTATCTTTTAAAAAAGCACCACCCACCCACCTAGAAAACAGTATATTGAACAGTCATTCTACTGTTCCAATCCAAAAGGGAAACAAGATGACTCTACATTTCCTGAATCTTGTCCCAATTATATTTCATTTAATAACACCCAGTTTAAAAAAAAATAGTCCGCCAGCAGGGGAAATGAAATGACATGATTTTATGGGATCATTCATCAAGAACTAATTGAAGCTTTCATACAGTTTAGTGCTGATAAAATGCTGGTAACAATAAACAATAACAAAATTCACCAGAGAAGGATTTGTTTTGCTGTGATGGAAATGGCTCATTTTCATCCTGGGGAATTCCTGGTGAAAAAGACTCTCCAATTTAAAAAGGAAGAAGCTCTTCTGCGTAATGACAGGATGGAAGCTGTGTCAAATGGATTAGTCCTGCTCCAGTGGAGCCGTTCTCATTGTAAGCGTTTGCTATTGTGTGTGACTGAGGGAGGAGGCAGAGCTGCCAATAGGATTTTTCTTTTTCCTTTTTTTTAAAAAAAAGTTGGATTACGATTACGATATTTTTTTTAAAAAAGTCAATCTTTAGGTAGTTTTAACTGGGAAGTAAAATAAGTTGTAGCAACGTTTTGGGTGGCAATGGAAAGGGCAGAGTGTGTTTCCAGTTCATGTTGTAATGTGGAAATATACTTACTTTTTTGAAAAGAAAATAAAAATCCCCCTTTGTTCCTTTGAACACATTCATTGCTTTAGCCCTTTTTGTAATGGGAATTTCTCCTCACGTGCAATAAAATTGTGCAATGCTCAGGTCTGGTTAAAAAATGAAGTGTTTTGCATCATGAAGACTTTTAAATGTAGCACTTCCCTGCAACTCTTTAAAGTAACGATTTCTTTTCCTGAGATTGCATGCTTCTCTCTGTAGCTGCCTTCTGAAGTGGTATATAGGTTTAAGTGCGATTGCTATTGAATGAACCATTATTGTCAAAGTACAACCATGTATACATTAAGATTGGCTGAGCCATTATATTGCCTCCATACAATGATTAGATTAACTCAATAAGAAATATTTAATTATTCTTATTTCTATCACTCTAAAAAGACAAACTTCTGCAACATTTATTGACAAAAACAAACAGAGGTATAAAAATGCATATGCTAGTTAGTATGCTCATTCAAAGCCTAAAAAGCCTACATTTTCCTCCCTGTGTATGGAGGGGATGGGTTAAAATATAAGGTAGCTGTGCTTAATGGTGGACTTCTGAAGCCAGTTATTAGTTGATTACTATTTTTTTTATTTCTTCTGCCAACCTAGCAGTTCGAAAGCACGTAAAAATGCAAGTAGAAAAATAGGGACCACTCCGGTGGGAAGGTAACAGTGTTCGGTGCACCTTTGGCTTCTAGTCATGCCGGCCACATGACCACGGAGACGTCCTCGGACAAGCGCTGGCTCTTCGGCTTTGAAACAGAGATGAGCACCGGCTCCTAGAGTTGGAAACGACTAGCACGCATGTGCGGGGGAACCTTTACCTTTACCTTTTTATTTTTTATTTGCTTCTGTAAGTAGAGAAGTGAATGTTTTCATTTGAAGCCTTGTTCTTTTTTTCTATTGTAAAAATTTGCATTTTCCTGGCTTTTTGTATATAATTCTATACAATATATTGTACTGTGTATTCTATACAATATAAAAAGTTCTGCTGTTACTAATTTGGAACTTTCTCCAGCATCCTAGTGCAGGTTCGCATCCCACCAGGCTCAAGGTTGACTCAGCCTTCCATCCTTCCGAGGTAGGTAAAATGAGGACCCAGATTGTTGGGGGCAATTAAGCTGACTTTGTAATAATGCCGCTTGGGGTGTGTGTGTATGAAAGCCCTAATAAGCAGGCATATACATAGAATGAGTCTTCGGAGAAGGGCGGGATATAAATGGAATTAAAGTAAATAAATAAAAAATCCTATAGTGAATAATTACTGTTTGAATTCTAGAAACTATTTTCACATTTCTTTGTATTTCACACAGAGCATAATGATTTAAACCTATTGCTCTCTTCAGACATTTCACTACAGGTTTGTGCTTATTGTGTGTATCAGGAGTACACTACCATTTTTGTCTTTCTATGAAGAGCTGCATTCTCTCTCTTTGGGTACTCTGTGATAGGCACAGTTGAAGGAAACCACAGATGGAGCTTGATCCAATACCCTCTCGCTGACAACACTCCCCTTTTTCCCCTTTCTGACCCTTTTTAAAAATCTCTCTTCTAAGCAGCAGGAAAAGATTCCCCCTCTTCTTTCACCCCCCCCAATTGTGTCTGATTCTCAGAAACTGCCTGGGTAGGTCCTTCAGTTTTCTTGGCCAGGTTTTTCAGAAATGGTTTGCCACTGTCTAAATGTACTAATGTTTTAAAGCCTGTATGTATAAAAAATGATAATTTTAGCTGATTTAAGAACATGGCTAGGCAGACATTTAATTAGAATCTACAGATACTGTAGATCTCCCTTATTCAGGTTTGTTGTTGTTCTACAGTAAGAATACATAAACATGCCCTCCAAAGTTGCACCTAGAGCCTTGGTGGAGCAGTGGGCTAATGCCTCCTTAAGTAACACCAGCTGCCTGCAATTAGTGCAGGTTTGCATCCCACCAGGCTCAAGGTTGACTCAGCCTTCCATCCTTCCGAGGTAGGTAAAATGAGGACCCAGATTGTTGGGGGCAATTAAGCTGACTTTGTAATAATGCCGCTTGGGGGGGGTGTGTATGAAAGCCCTAATAAGCAGGCATATACATAGAATGAAGGCTACTGCTAAGCTTGTAAGCCGCCCTGAGTCTTCGGAGAAGGGTGGGATATAAATGGAATTAAAATAAAAAAAATAAATAAAAATAATCTCCATCTAAGCCATCCCCATAAGTGGTTCAAAACAGGAAACTGGAAGTTGGAAATTGTTTTCATTCAACATGTATTTCTAAAAAATTTTAAAATTAAAAAATCTTCCTAAACTATCATTTTCTCCCACTTGGCTCCACTTGATGGACTAGATTGTTAGTTAAAAATGCAAACAAACAAACAAACAAATAAATAGGCAAAAAATAAATAAAGGTAAAGATGTTGAATGACTTCCCTTTTTTCCAACGTTTATCACCTATGTTTGCCTGTTCTTTTGTTCAGATTTTTAAAAGAACATTATGGAAATCCTACTTTTAAGGAATGTTTTGAATAATCAGCCATATAGATTCCTGCACTTTATCGTAAGCCACATGATGGTCCATATCGTTAGTCATAACTGGGTGGCCCGGGAGAGCCAACCCAAATAAATTTCCCTAGTAAATCTCAAATTATCAATACCATCTCCTAACTCAAGCAAAATCTAAGATTATACAAGCACATGTCTCATATACCTCTCCTTCTCTCTCTTGAGTATCTGAGAGTACAATAACATCCATACTGTCAAGGATGAAACTTTGGCAGCTACATGCCTCTGCGTTTCAACTTGCCTTTAGATTAAGGCTGGGAGGTGTTACTTTCAAGTAGGTTAGATGGAGAAACAAAAATTCTACGATTCAGCTGCAAACCAAGAGAGCCTGAAACCTTTTCAAGGACACCAAAACAGGTGTGGATTTGAAGCAGATAGTTCAACTTATTTGTATGGACTATGTAAGATGTTAGGATTTGGCCGGGGAAATTATTGTTTAAGTCTATGAATTGTGTTGGAACCTCAGAGTTAGTTTTACTTTGACATTACCATGCAGTATATTCAATAAACAGTAAGATTTTCAGAGACGGAATGAACCTGGAGTTTTATTTGGATTCTCAAGCTGGATGTTGACACATATTTTCTTAAAAGTACCTACAATACCAAAAACTTTAATGTCCACTTTATTTTAGAATCTGAATAAATTTTGGGGTGACTGACAAAGAATGTTTTAACACAAGCCAGGATTGTGGATTGCTCTGGACAACTTTATTATTTTCTACATTTTATGATAGAGTTTAACTTTTTCGCCTGAATAGATGCAGCTAATATTTCCTTATTTTAACTTGAGGAAATTTATAATAGGTTTGCTTACCTCATTAAATGTCTGAATGATTTGTAGTAAGAAAAACTTAACTTTGGAAATGATTTTAGAGATTTCACCTTGTAAATCAATTGGTGGATTTTTAAGATGCTTCTTTATAAAATAATATATATGCCAAGGTCATAATCATGATGCACAATTACCTGTGATGCTTTGCATTGGTTGGCAGAGAAAAAGCTATCTATGCTTATTTTCAGCTTGTTAAAACTAACCCACAACAGTGTTTTTCTTATTGTTATTACCATGTGTGTACCCCTCCTGCCTTTCCTGGAATAATTTGGTGGCTACATATAACAATACAGTATGAGATCATTATTAGGTATAGTTTATATATGGTGTGTTGTTAGAAGGAATATAAATGAAATTATGATTCCAAAATATGATTCAACTACTGTCAATGAAACTGTTAAGTGCACATGACAAAATTGGAAGGTTATAGAGGGAAGCTGCCTTAATTTAGTGGCCTCATGTATATCTTGAGTTTGTTTCTCTCTGTAAATATGTAGCGGTTAGCAACAATTATCCCATAATTAAAAGAAAGTCGTGTTTTTAGACAACCCTAAACTCTCAGGTTTTTATTAAACAATGCAAATACTTTCTGAGATAGCGTGCAGATTTCAAGCATTATATTTATGTAACTTCATTTGCAGGCTAAATATATGACATTTGCATTTTAACTCAAGTATCGGAACAAAGATGCACCTGAAAAATGCAATGTTGCAAAATTCTTGACAATCATGAAACCTGTTACATTTTCAACAGTAAAAGCAATACTTAAACTATTTTATGCAAACAAATACCCACACTATTACTGAATTATTGAATGCCTGAGAATCAACAGAGAAAGGAAAAGAGGATGGACTGAGCAGTGGCACATGAAACAAATGCTAATACTTATTTCAGCAGATCTTCTTATGGTGAGATGCAGAACCAAAGGGAAAAGATATCAATACATAGGTCAGGCCATTCAGGCATTAGAAGATGCTAGTTTTATAACACAATCCCTTCTTTGGAACAGCTTATTTCGGAAACTTAGCCAACCTAACCAGAAATGCTTTCTGTAGGGCCAAAGAGATTTATGGAGTGTGTATACTTTGAACAACCATGGAAATCACCTTTCAACCTGTTCTACACCTTTCAACCTGTTCTACAGTGTAAAAAGAGCAGATCCAGGTGAGAGGGCCCACTTATTTATTCTGTGGTTAGTTTTTTTCCCCTTTTTCGTTTGAGGAGTGGGTCTGGTTTGACTTCACAGTTAATAGATCACAAGAGACCCATTACATGAAACTCAATTTGAAGGGTTCTCCATTAATTAGTGAGTCCAGTTTCAAGGGTTTTACTTACCATTAGGCCCAGTATGACATGCTGCCATCCTTACAGCCTTTTTATCAAGAAGAAATGCATTTGATGATAGTGGAGCAGATGCATTTGTCTTTGCTTCCTTTAGGAGAGGACCACCATTACAGGGCTTGGAAATGTTGCACCCAAGTGTATAGAAGTACACAACCAGGGGCTTCAGGAAAGATCTGGTGCTTTTCCCTTTTCTTCCCTGTGTGTTGAGCACAATCCAACAAGGCAGAAAGCATTTTCCTAAAACTGAACTAAAAGCTTGGTTTAGGGGGGTGTATGGGTAAACATTCATCCTGTTACCAAAATAACACACAATATGACAAGCGGATTATCTCAGCTGGCTTTTGTGTATACACTGCTAGACTTTGGACTTTCTCCATTTGGGAGGCCAATATGGTAGCTTATTTGTTGAGTCATTTTCCTGATTTCATGGATTCTTGGAAAATCACCTGAGATAATTTGGATATTTGGAGTACTGATCTTCAAATTACTTCTATAGTTTTCATGAGCTATAGCTGTCTGCCTACTCACCATTACAGCATCAAGGAGAAGTAAAACAACAATAACCAGCTAAGCAAAAGATTTGACTTTTACTGACTTTATTGGGTGTAACCTTGCAGCTTGTTTTATAGGCACATTTTTCACCCACTCTTTATGCTGTATGCTGGATTGATTTCACTTATTTATTTTTAGTTTTTTTCCCTTTAAACTTAGTTTTGTTGTGTAGATTTCTTTCAGCTATTTTCAGCCATTAATATTGCAAAAACCCATCTAGGAATTGGCCGGTGAGAAACTTGATTGGAAATTCAGTTGTGAATCATTTTGCTATCTAGATTTCCTTCTGGTAGCCTAAGAACGCCACCTCATTTGATGGCACCTGAGAGAATCTGAGGGGAAAACTAAAATGCAAATACCCGGGGATGATTCTAATAACCACATTAATATGCTGAGCCAATTCAAGCTAGGTGAGAGTTGGGTTGAGCACATTGGTCCACCATTTGAAACTTAAGTACCATACATATCCCACTAGAACATTAGCACAAGCTAAATGTCACTGTAAAAAGAGCAGATCCAGGTGAGAGGGCCCACTTATTTTTAATATTTAATGAAGGATTCTTAATGACATTCTTTCCTTAGCTGTTTTGTGATTATTGCTGCTGGAGAATTTTTCATAATATGCATCTTTCCTCATTTCCCTCCTCTTCCAGCCATTCAAAAACATGTATGTTAATAAGCATCGTGAACCGTGTTTTCTTAACAATATTACTCCCATAGGTTTTAAGTGCTGTTTCAGCCCATAAATTCTATACATTTGCAACAACGTACATTTTATAACAGAATAATCCTAACGTGGAAAGCAAAATAATGACTCGACACTCTTTGATTTGCTCCCTTTCCATGTGATTGCTACTTTGCTAGATAATTTTAGTAAAATTCAACATTAAAAGCTTTTCAGCCATCCAGACATTTACAAAATCAAATGAAGACTGTTTTCTATTCTTAAAGAATCTCATGAAAACAGCTAAACATGTTATAAAGCTAATTTTGCTGTTAATTCCATTGCTGCTTGCTTCTTTCTCAGGTAGATCTAACAGCACCATTTTATATGAATGGAATTTTTCCACATACATAACATTTCATTTGTTCACACTGATTCTCCTTTCAGCCCTATCGCCATAGAAATAACTCTGACCACTGGGTCCTATAAACAGTGTGCTTTCTTAGCTCTTTGTTTATACTCCAAGACTGACCCTGCTTCAAAGAAGCTGTTGTAGTGAAAACAGTTTCCATTCTCTCCAACAACTCTTACAGAGTTGACTGACAAAATTCTTGAACCTGCTTTCAGAAAACATATTCTCCGCGAGCTTTTGGGACACAATCTGATGATTGCAATGGCAACCTCAACCCTCTATCTGAGATGCAGAGATTTCAGTTTCCCTGAAAACCTATAATCTTTGGAAATGGGTAGCATCAAGGACAAATTATTATATAAGTAAATAAGGAACACTGGAGCATACTATAGGAGCCTGGCTGAGATAGAGGTAGGGAGACTTGTCTATTTATAAGTAGTTTTCTGCCATTCCCTATAACCAGTAAGCTCTACACTACCTCAGTTTAACTTTTTCTTCCTTCATAAATGGCGACAGTCAAAACAAGGTGTTGGATTGCCTGAATTTCTAACCTGATTCCCCAACTACTATACCAGACTGGCTCACTTACGATTTTTAAATTAAACTAATTATAAAAGTAATTATCTAAAGGGGTTCAGAGAGCTTGGCAGGCATGTGGCATCAGTGGCAGTTAAGGTTGGATACCAATCACCCTGAGAGAGAAATAACTGAAGATTTTATTAAAACATGTATTTATTTTTATATAACACTTCACTATTAAGAAGCAGAAGATAGATATAGATATAGATAGATGATATCTAGCTAGAGATGGATAGATAGATAGATAGATAGATAGATAGATAGATAGATAGATAGAGATGGATAGATAGAGATGGATAGATAGATAGATAGATAGATAGATAGATACTGTAGGTAGATAAATGATAGATAGATAGATAGATAGATAGATAGATAGATAGATAGAGATGGATAGATAGATAGATAGATAGATAGATAGATAGATAGATAGAGATGGATAGATAGAGATGGATAGATAGATAGATAGATAGATAGATAGATAGATAGATAGATAGATAGATACTGTAGGTAGATAAATGATAGATAGATAGATAGATAGATAGATAGATAGATAGATAGATAGATAGATAGATAGATAGATAGATAGAGATGGATAGATAGAGATGGATAGATAGATAGATAGATAGATAGATAGATAGATAGATAGATAGATAGATAGATAGATACTGTAGGTAGATAAATGATAGATAGATAGATAGATAGATAGATAGATAGATAGATAGATAGATAGATAGAGATACTGTAGATAGATAAATGATTATGATAGATAGATAGAGATAGAGGGATAGATATAGATAGATACTGTAGATAAATAAATGATTTATGATAGATAGATAGATAGAGACAGATACTGTAAATGATTATGATAGATAGATAGATAGATAGATAGATAGATAGATAGATAGATAGATAATGTCATTCAACTCTAGAGCCAGGAAAGAATGATGTGATCCTGACAAGGGATTAATGTTAACATTCTGCCCAGGTCATTTTGGATAGTGAGATGAATGTCATATAAATTTAATTAATAAAAATAAATAAAAATTCGACATTACATTACCACTAACCAGTACAACACTCAGATTTAACATGTAGCCTCTAATTTTAGCAGATTCATCATAGCTATGGCAGCCCTGGACGTCTGAAGTGCTTCTTACTCCGAGCCCAGAAACAGCAGGTAAGCAAAGTTTATATTTAACATTGCATCTACAAACAACAGCGAGGATTATATTTGCTCAGCACTGAAAGAATGAAGAAATACCACTAGACGAAGAGATAATCACGAAGATATTGGGCTGTGCCAAAATGGACAGACTTACATGGAGGATCAAAGAGAAAAAAGATACAGAATATTTTCAAACATAGAATTTATTTGGTCAATGGTTGGAAAAAAGGGGTAGAGACTAAGAATGTAACTTATATTATTAAGCAAACAAATTAACCCAGAGAACCCAATCTTTATTAAGCACTAATCAAATGTAATAATAGAAAATTAATTTTAAAAAATTGAAAAAAAATAAACAGCCGGTTGAAATCTCCCAGAGCCATCAGTCTCTAGGGAACTCCACTGTCAACTTGGTCACCGAGCCAAGGAGTTCAGGCAGAAGCAGTAGTTCTATCCAAATGACATTTACTATGGTTGATCAACCTTTTGTTAGCATCTGCATTATTTTTTAAAGCACTTGCTGTTCTTCCTTAAATTGAGAAGTTTATTCATTTACTTTTAAGGACTATTCTGTGTTCATAGACTATTCAAGACCAAAGGACTTTCTAAGATAATATGTATGGCACACTTCAGAACAAACAAAGGATGAATGGGTCCAGCTTCTATTTTTCTTTTAAATTTCACACACTGGACACAAATATATAAAATCATACACATTTGGAATAAACCACTGAAATGTATGCATGTTTATGTCTATTTTCAGTGAAATGCTTATTAAAAATTGTTTAAAGTATACCTTTTTCTGCAAACATATGAACTATTATTAATCAAAGTCAAGGTAAGGTGAACTCTTTTATGAAACATCCAGTTTGGGATTTTTTTTTAAGGGGTTGGAGTTAGAAAATAGCAGATGAATTCATTCTGAACCCATCAGATAGGCTACTGTACTTTGTTTCATTCTTAGGAAGCAGATTATTAGATATCACTGTGTGTTTTTATTCAGCATTATAAAAAGGAAAAGTCTTCCCAGTGGGCAATGCCTGATATGATTTCTTCAGCTAGTTATGGAGAAAAGCTGTTACCTTATACACAAATAGGCCCATCCTTCTGAGCATACCAGATTGCTCTAACTGAAGATTTTATCAAAGCATGCTTATATTTTTATACCTTTTCACTACTAAGAAGCAGAAGATATAGATAGATGATAGATAGATACCATAGATAGACAGATAGATAGAAAGATGATTCATTGATAGCTAGCTAGCTAATTAAAACTGATCAAAAAAGCTATATTTGTGGATTTGTTGAAGACCCTTTTTGTTCTTGAAGGATTGTGACATTCTTGCCCTCTTCCTCCCAAACATTGTTGCTTGTTTTTAAACTTGTTTTTTTTTCTTCAGTTATGCCTTATTGCATTATTGCAATATTCTTTGATGCTCCAAACAGCTATTCTCCATTGCCCTCGAATGTGGAATATAAGCCAGCACTAAGGCCACCAACCAAGGCTAAAGGGCTTTCAGTCCTTGACCTCGGTCATGTGATTGACTGAGCCGCACACATTTTGTGGTAGCTCTGACTTTCACAATTCTTTTGCTTTCCCCATCTGTTGCCTTTTGCTAACATTTCACCTGATTAAATGCTGTGGAAAATTGAGAATTGGAAGTCTCTCTCTGTCTCTTTTTTTCTCTCCATTTGGTATAGTCATAAAGATAATTGTGTTTGGATGGCACGTATTCTGCATATTGCAGAAACCTTGCCGGAATTCCTTATCCACGACAAATACCATGCTTCAGCTGTTTGAAGAATTGGACTACAGAAAGAGTAACAATGTAATATCAATAAATTACAGGTTTCATGAGTTTTTTTTTAAAAAAAATAAAGATAATTTAAATTAAGAGTTATTGCTATTTTGCAATACAGGGGGAAACAGAGCCACAGTTCCCAACAGTGCACCATTTAGTTGAAGTGTTTTACAACCCGGCACTAAAAATTGCATCCATTACATTTGTTTTGAAAAAGATCTTACGATCATAAAAAAACTGACAAATCATGCTAGGATCAGAAAGAGAAAAGGACTTTCCAGGCACTTCCACTTGATTGTAGTGCCTATTACTAATTATGAAAAGTATAATTCAGAGCACTGATTTACCCTCAAGTTGGCAGAAAGATTCTGTAGTATGACCGCATACAATTATAACGAGGTTTTAAGTAATCTATATAATACATAGATGTTTAGAGAGAAAGAATAAAATTATGCCTGAAGATGAGTGTTTTTGAAAGCTGTCTCTGGATACAGATTGGATTGAAATTTTAAGTTAATAGTTTCCTATATAGCTAATCCGTGAACTTTTTCTACATTAAATCCAAGAAGGCAGGGTGTTACCATATCAACCCCTCTCTTAATACTGCCAATAGAGTGCTAGGGTATGTATGATTCGTCCATAGGCATTAAGTTATTGTTTGCAAGTCAATTTGAAAAGTGGAAACAGCACAGATTGCATGTTCCATGTTTACAGTACATGTGGAGAATCCAAACAGAACTAGTCTTTTTCTGGGAATCAGCTATCAACCCGCCAAAAGGTGTCTTTTATTTATTTAATTTTTTTAAAAATAATAATTCCAGTTTGCTACTTAAAAAGCACTCAAAGCAGTAACCATGGCAGCCATTTTGCCAAAGAGCCACTGGCAAAAGAGGCAATCAAAAGGTCGCTGTACGCAGTGCAATCCTTCCCTTCTCTAAGCGATGAGTCGGCCTCTTATTGGGGACCATCTTCCTTGAAAGTAGCCTTTGCCACCACTTGATAGGACACAGTCTTCATGAGAGCTGTGAAAAGGTGGTGGTAGTGGTGGTGGTGGTGATGATGATGATGATGGTGCAACTAGGAAAGCTGACATTTTACATTTTCCTCTGAAAACGCAAGTGGTATGAAATTTTGATACGTTCCTATGAAAAAACAAATTTTTCTTTTGTAGGGCCACCTGCTGTCACAACCATATGCATGTTGCCTTAATTTCACATGAATGAAGATCAGTTTTAATACTGTTTTCTCATGTTTTTGCATCGATTACATCTATGTACATTTAAATCTGAAACTTCGATATATACATGCAGATGGTCTGTCTGTATGGTTTCTAGCCAATGCAAATACTCAGGCACATCCAGATCAACCCTCCCAATTAACAGTGAGGTGGAAAAACATGTTTTCTTAATATATATATATATGCAAATGTAGCATACTTCTTCCCCCCCCCCCAAAAAAATAGAAGTTGCAGAGATTCCATAAGCTCTCATAGAGTTTAGACGGGAATTGCTGTGCAGCTTTAACTGCTAGTTTGTAAAGATGATGTGTTTTACAAGAGAGGAGGAAGCTGCTGTTATATCAGACCTTGATAAGAAGGATCTCTGTGGTTTCAGACTCAGGACTTGCAGGTGTATCTTAACCTTAGTAAGAGGACACAGATGGGCTAAACTCCATTCCTCTTCCAAGAGTTTAGACTTAACTGATGCTGTTGGAAAAAGACAAATTGCATGCCTGACTTCAAAAGGTGGTAGGATCAAAACATATGTGACAGAATAATCAGATAATACCACTTGGCGTAACTATCCTAATCTGCTCATTTATTTGTCCCCACCACCACTTGACCTAACTTTCTTGCAAGTGTCTTACTTTTCTGAGTAACAGAATAACTGAATAACAGAGTTGGAAGGGATCTTGAAGGTCTTCTAGTCCAAACCCCTGCTCAAGTGTGCAGCTTTCTTGCATACTCTAGGTCTGATTTGTGACTTCCTCTTCCCAACCCACCTCTTTGAACAAGCTTGCTCACTCTAAAGACAAACAAAACAAAACAAGCTATGGACCATAAACTATGCTACCAGTAAGAGGCAATTATTCTGGGATGCTCTCATTTGTTTCCCTCAGCATTACACTAGCTCCACAATTTACTCAGAATGGATATGGTGGCTGTGCCCATCAAACAGGACAGCTAGTAGCAGAGATTTGTCTTCCAGAAGTTGTTTTCAAAGCACTCTCTTGATTACTTGGAATGCTACTGGAAAAGTTATGTTTAATTTATTTTGGAGGCAAAAATGGTGTCTAGATTTGAAGACTTTGCCTGTAGATCCCTCTGGCCTTCCCCATCCCCATCCCCTTGCACAAAATAGTTATGTAAAAATGTAAAGGAATTTTCGTTCCTTTTCATCTAGGAACTGGTATGGCTTGAAATCAATTTGAAGAGAAAGCAGATTGCTGATATTGGGACAGTGAATCATAGAAAAACTGATTGACTTCAGCCCATCAGCTTCTCCTTCATTCCCCCCCCCCTCTTTGCTTTGCTCCTAGTGCTCCTATCAAATGAGCAATTTGATAGTCTGGAGATGATTTTATTGTCAAAAGGAAACAGAGCCTAGAAGACATAAGCCACATATATCTTCAATTTTTTTAAAAAAAATATTGACATGCTAATGAATCATTTAGTCAACAGGGGTACTTATTGCCCCTCTTGCAATAGAGGGATGTAATATATGTGAAGGGAAAGATATTCAGTCTACCTCTTATTTTAATCTTGTCTTCTTAATGCTAGCTTAGAATCTTGCAATCTCCAGTAGTCAAGAACTAACTCGAAGGCATATCTATCTATCTATCTATCTATCTATCTATCTATCTATCTATCTATCTATCTATCTATCTATCTATCTATCTATCATCTATCTATCTATCTATGTTAAATTTTAAAACTAAAATTGAGTGGATACAAAGATACTTCTATACAACTTCAAACTCTGCCAAATATTGAAAAATATTGAGCTGACTCACTATTTTTCTCGCCACTGCCATCTTGCAATGTTCAACACTCCCATGAATTGACTAGGGCTTTCAGCAAGTGCTCCATCTCTATCTCCACTGTTTATTTGTGCAGTTTAGAAAAGTCAAAAACATGACTAAAAGGGTGACTTAGTTGTGCAGTGTCCTGACTTCAGCAGGGAAGGGGAGGCTCTTTCCATTTACCAAGTCCAGTGAAATGGTAATAAGGCACCATGACAGTCTGAGTTCAGCTGGGAAAGCCAATGAGAATTTTGACTAATGACAAACCCCCTGCCTCAAGGCTCCAGGGTTAATGCTGCAGAACAGTTCTCAGAACATTTATTCCTGTTGCATAGTTGATCTGGAAGCAGAACTCTTGCAAAAGCCCTGTGAGGTTGTAGGGACACAAAGAAGGGTGCTAGTCTTTGACTCTTGCGAGTATCACATAGGCTTTACATCTTACAAGCATTTAGGTTTTGTGATCTTTGTGATTATAATAGATGATTGTATTCCTATCTATATCTAATTGATGTCTAGTTTCTGAATCATGTCGGTAATAATTAAAATATGGAATGTTACAATTCAGTATGTCTCCAGTTAGTTCTTAAACTCATGTTGTTTGTTAACATAATTGTTTACATATGTAACATCCAATTCCTTCAGAGCCTACTCCTTGAAACATATCATGGGGCTTCCCTTGAAGACCACTCGGAGGCTCCAACTGGTACAGAATGCGGCCGCGAGAGTTGTCTTGGGAGTTTCCCGGTACTCCCATGTTACACCTTTGCTCCGCGAGCTGCATTGGTTACCAGTTGTCTTTCGGGTGAGGTTCAAGGTGTTGGTTACGACCTTTAAGGCCCTACATGGCTTGGGTCCGGGATACCTCGGGGACCACCTGCTGCCGGCATCGACTCCCCTCCGCCCTGTGCGTTCCCACAGAGAGGGCCTCCTCAGGGTGCCGCCAGTCAGGGAATGTCGACTGGTGGCCCCCAGGGGGAGGGCCTTCTCTGTGGGGGCTCCGGCATTATGGAATCAACTGCCGGTGGAGCTCCGGATGGCACCAGACCTCCGAACTTTCCGTCGGGGCCTGAAGACCCACCTGTTCGAATTAGCTGGTCTGGCCTGATGGGGGATTATGGGTTTTTAATTGTTTTTAATTTGTACCACTGTTTTATTGGGCATGGGTTTAATTCCTTTTTTAAATTTTGTATTCTCTTTTTGATATATGCCCTGTGAACCACCCTGAGTCCCTACCAAGGAGAAGGGCGGTATATAAATCAAATAAACTATAACTAATAAACTATAACTATATCTTCCCTACATAAAATCTTGCCAAATTATTAATTGTAATAAGAATTATTTCCAATGAAACTCCCAAACATAAATTCCTGTGGTCATCACATCATATAATAGCAAATTTCATAAGCTGATTAGGCATTGTATGAAAATAGGCTTCTTTTGATCTACTCACAATGTGATTTTTATGAAGTTTCATATGACATATATGAGCTATATTGAAATACATGTAACCCCTGTATGCATACAGAAACCTATTTCAGTAACAGAATAAATCCCCAATCCCTTCTGCCTAAAATTCTTCTGAGTAACCTTTTGATAATGTGTGACTCTCCTCATATGAAGCTTAAATCTGCACAAGTAAGAAAAATATTACATAGATATTTGCAGAATCAGAGTAACATTGTGCATAGACTATGTCCACCACTATCATCAAGTATGGAGATTTTAAAGAGAAATATGTAGATTTTGAAAACACTAGAGAGGGAACATATCATTCCAGATGAAAATTCTCCTTACTAATTCTTCCAATAACCTTCAAACAACCAGCTTGATTATATACGACACATCTCCCTCATGTTATGGAGAGGTCAAGAGAATCTTCTTGTAGATGGCTTTTCTTAACCCAAGGTGATATAACTTCAGGAGTTTTTCAGACTAAAAATTCAAAAGACTGAGGCTTGTCAGGTTTTGACTAATCTGTACAAAGTACTAGTCAAAATCTGTGTGAAAGGATCAATACAAGGGGTCAATATAAATGTTTAATCAGACAAACTAGACAGCCTATCTGGGAGAGGGAGAACACCTTGGGAAGTAGTATTATCAGGCTAAATTTTTAATAGGATGCAGCACTGAGTAGTAAGATGGAATTGATCTAACTAGGAGGATTGTTGCAAAGTCCTTTTTTACAGTCAGAAATGTCAGATGTTTTGTCTTTCCTTAGTATCTGTTCCTCTTTTTTGTTTTTCATAAACGGAGATGAGATGTGAAATACCTAATATGTAATCAGCCTTTAGGAAACCCATTATGTATTTCATTTTTGCTCATGTATATAATTTCTATATACAAAGTCCCCTGTGTTTTGTTTGAGGGTTGCTTTATCCATTGTGAGCCAATAATGCATTGAAAGATTCCTCACAAAGATGCGTGCACTGGCATATTATCTTGTTGAACTATTCAATTAAATATGATAATGTTGAGCACATTGACATAGTTAAACACTCAGGTGAATGAGCAATTCACTGTGAAGTGTAGAAATATTTAACGTCATCTGCATGCCTTTGAGAAATCTGTTTTTTAAACAACACTTCAGAATTCAGGAAGTGATTTCTGCTTGCAAACAGAAAGCCATGGTGGTGATGGAAACCCAACTTTCATAGTCTAATATTTCCTAAATAGACACTTAAATCAAAGAACATCAACTCTATCATGGTGATGTCAGTAAGGCTAGGTATGGACAGCCTGTATCTCTTTTGCCCATCAGCACGTGATACATGTGCAGCTGTTGCCAATGGCTCTTGGATATTGCTTAGATCAGTTGGAAAATCAAAGTGATATATAGGGTGTACAGGAGATGCTACTCTTGAATTTTATTCACTGTGTTTAAAAGGATGAAATTCATCTTGTTGCAACTTTTTTATAAAAGCAATGACTTGTCCACAATAGCAGTGAATTACACTGATTTCATACATTGTAATGTATAAACTTCCTGAAATTGTTAAATGGAGTGATATAGAAATATGGAACATCTATGTATACATAGCTCATAAATGCAATGTATACCATTTGTAGTATATAAATATAGTGCATACAAGCATCTTTTGAAATCGTAAAAAAATGTGCGTTATGTTTCCACTCCTGGGATTAACTAAGACAGAATTTATGTATCTCTTCCATACAATTCCTCTATCACCCAGTGAAAGAAGGAAATAAGTTTTCTTTCTAACTTTTAGTCTAAAATTAAAAATTAAATTATCATTTACTTGTGCCTCCCTTTCAATGTTTTCCAGATTGTAGAAAACTCTCATTATGAGAATCAGAAACAGTTTTGCTTAATTCTTTTGCATAATTTGTCACAGTAATTTGCCACAATAGGTAACAGTAAATTAAATCAATTAATATTGGTTTCTTCTTTCATATGTCAACCACTCAGTGGACAGGTAGGAGTAACATAATTCTAGATGTCTTAAAGCACGTACTAATTGAACCACAAAATCTTGCCAATGGAAATTGCTCCTCATCTGAAGATGCACCTGAAACCTCTTTTTCACAAATTATGTCCATGACCGAAAGCATCTACTGATGCTCTGATTGTACGGTGTTGTCTTTGAAAAACATTCAGTTAGTTCAGAACAGAGTGACCATATTGATAAACAGATGATTACCAAGAGTTCTTAAAGATTTTGAAATAACTCTTTTGTTTTGCTACCAGCTTAGGCTTCAGTTCAGTATCAACTCTACTTGTGTTTATTTTAGAGAGAAAATGTCTCAGAGTCCTTCTTCTGTTCCTACATATTACCTGCCACTACAATTTGTTTTGATGTAATCATTTTCATAGGTTTTAGAGTGCTTCTCAGATGATGTTTGGTATGAATTGCTAGCCTCCTTGAAGACCACTATGGGCAGGATAGAAGTTGATTAAATAATAAGTGCTGAAAATGTTTCTGATAGGTCAAGGCACAACTTTTGTTGCAAGCAAAATGGAAGCGCCCTTCTATTTAATTTAATTGAATAATTTGATTTCTATACCGCCCTTCTCCCGAAGGACTCAGGGCGGTGAACAGGGCAATACACAATAAAAATCGAATACAAAAATTAAAAAACCATTAAACATCATGCCCATAAAATCAATACATATTAAAATTAAAACTAGTTTTAAAAACCCAACCCCATCCCGTCAGACCAGGCCAGCTTGTTCGAAAAAGAATGTTTTAAGATCGCGCCAGAAGGACCGAAGGTCGGGGGCCGTCCGGAGCTCAACCGGTACGCGGTTCCAGAGGTCTGGCACGCCCACAGAGAACGCTCTCCCCCTGGGGGTCACCAATCGGCATTCTTTGATCGGCGGCACCCTGAGGAGGCCCTCTCTGTGGGAGCGCACTGGACGGAGGGAAGTTGGCGCCGGTCGCAGGTGTTGCCGTAGGTAATCTGGACCCATGCCATGAAGGGCTTTGTAAGTCATAACTAACACCTTGAACCTATTTGTTGAGTGGGAAACTTTCTCTGCTCCATCTTTGCCTTTGTGGTGTTACTGCTGACCCTAAAAACCTGTTGAATTTGTTTGCAGCCTAAAGCCTGCCTCATCAGCGCCCTTCCATTGGCGTTTCGAGTGGGAAGTTGACATTAATAAATGATTCTAGGATGTACAAAGGAAATTAAGTGTGATTTGGATTCAGTAGGTGTAAGAGAAGGATGGTAGGTTCAACTGAAGTTCACCTTCCAGTGACTGGGCTGGAAGGACTCATGTATTCACATTTATTCAGTTTTGCAGCTGTCTGTCTCAGGACAAGAGCATAATCCACAAGCTCATCCTCTATTCTGTACTGTATACATTTTCCAAATTTATCTCATTGAGCCCAGTCTTTTCCTCTTTGTGTGTGTATGTGTGTGTGTGTGTGTGACTATAACAGTGAAGGCAATCTCTGTTGTTGCTTTAATGTAATTCACTTTTTGTCCATTTGGCCACATATTAGCATTTATTTGACATCTTAACCCCTTTCCCCACTCCATATTCAGCAACCTGAAGTCACTACAATCTTTTTTTTTTCATAGCTTAAACTCTGGAAGGAACTTGGGGCTAAGCGTTTGCACCTGTTATAAGTTGAAGGTTATGCCAAAGCACATAATATGCTGAAATCATTCACTCTGTGTATGACCTCTGCATAAAGTAAGATAGAGAAAGGTTCCTCATAAATACATACTGAAGAGAGAAAAGAAAGTTGCAAACAGCCCTTGGGATGGGAGGACTCCTTGTCAAAGGAAGGGAGGGGGGAAATCAACAGCACAGACAATAGAAAAGATTGCATAAAGCAGACTTATTCTGACAAATGCTGATTTGTAAGCATATTATTGTCATTGTAGTTATTATTTTCTGTATTTTGCACAATCAATCCCTACGTTAATTTGTGGCCACCCTCAAATAAAATGCTTGCTAAATGTGGTTATTTTCTGACATGGCATGTTAATAAGTGACATGTCCAAACATTAGTAACTTTGTCTGAAGCTAATATTATATATCTGACAATATTTGCCCTTACTTGGAGCTCTACTAGTTAAATATATCCAGTTTCCTGGAGGAAAGGGGACATTAAGGGAAAGTAAAAGGAGAGTATCTGCTCTGGTGGTTCAATCAATCAGAATAGAGCTGGAAGGGACCTTGGAGGTCTTCTAGTCCGACCCCTGGCTCAAGCAGGAGACCCTATGCCATTTCAGAAAATTGAATGTCCACTCTCATCTTAAAAATCTTCAGTGATGGATCACCCACAACTTCGGAAAGCAAGCTATTCCACTGGTTAATGGTCCTCATTGTTAGGATGTTTCTCCTTGATTCCAGGTTGCTTCTCTCATTGATTAGTTTCCATCCATTGTTTCTCAACCTGCCCTCTGGTGTTTTGGAAAATAAGTTATTTATTTTATTTTTATTTTTATTCCATTTATATCCCGCCCTTCTTCGAAGACTCAGGGCGGCTTACAAGCTTAGCAATAGCCGTCATTCTATGTATATGCCTGCTTATTAGGGCTTTCACACACACCCAAGCGGCATTATTACAAAGTCAGCTTAATTGCCCCCAACAATCTGGGTCCTCATTTTACCTACCTCGGAAGGATGGAAGGCTGAGTCAACCTTGAGCCTGGTGGGATGCGAACCTGCACTAATTGCAGGCAGCTGGTGTTACTTAAGGAGGCATTAGCCCACTGCTCCACCAAGTTAACCCCCTCTTCTTTCAGGCAAATTAGGAATCTTGTTATCATGTCACCCCTAGTCCTTTTTTTTCTCTAGACTGGCCATACTCAGTTCCTGCAACAGTTCTTCATATGTTTTTGTTTCCATGTTTTTGTCTTCATATGTTTTTGTCTCAGTGATTTTCAGATCACATGACACTGTAGGAAGATATACGTCTATATTTTTGGTTAAGAAGGAGCATGGAAAGCACTCAGCAAAACATAGAATCATGTATGTCTGGAGTATCATATTTGCCTAATAAAATAAATAAAAATAGAATTAGAAATAAATCAAACAGCTTGATGCATTTGCATCATTCAGGAACAAGCCTTTGCAAGATTTGAAATAAACATGTTTTTTTATTTATTTGTTTTTCATATTTTAATCAGCTCAGTAACAGGAGATCTCTGGGGGGATTTCAAAGCTGTTAAGTTCTGTAAAAGAACAGGAAAAGAGGGGAAGCCTTCACAAAACATGTCAGTAAGTAGCACAGGAAATAAATGAAAATAAAATATGTATAAAAGCCACTATGCAGGGCAACAGGGATATTTAACATAAAAGCTGAACTATTAAACATTAAAGTGCATGAAAGAAAATGAATATTTGCACCTGAGGCTGCAGAGACAATAACATAGGTGCCAGAGGTATCTTCCTAGGGTGGCACAATTAATTTGGTAGCAAGGTGGTTTTTTGTTGTTGTTTAATAATGAAATTATTTCTAATGGATGCAACCAGACACAAAACACAAATTTGCCAGATGGAAACCTGGGGAGTTTGCTTCCTGCAACACTTACTATCTTTTCAATATGTTGACTCTCAACTTTCTGCTTAGGTTTGATACGGCTTTGCCTAGTCTGATGGCATATGTATGGACAAAGTGCAGATTTGCAGAAACTTGCCATTTTTATTTTCTAAGAACATTTGCGGAGCTTGTGCCTTGTGGACTCCAAGAGCATTCCTCAGAAGAAAAGACTTTGGATGATAAAATCTGGCTTTCTAGATGCCAGATTCCTCTAAATGTTTGTTTTGCAATAGGAACACTCTTTCTGAAAGCAAATTAGGCCCTTGACACTAGATGTGCATTTTTCTCATGTGTCAAACCTGCTGCAACTCATCCTCTAAACAGAAATGATCCTTGGCTCCATTTGTTGAGAAAGGTATAGTTTTACTAGAAGTCAAATGAATTGCAGTAGTGCACAGCTGGAACTGAGAATCGCAGGCCAAAATCCCTAAGGTTCAAGTTAGATGTTTTGAGAAAGGTCACTTCAAGGATAGGATGGTGTGCAGCTGTGTTCTTCTCCAAGCGGGGTGACTCCCTTCTGGGGAGATGCAGCAAGCAGTCTGGCTGGGGAGGGTGGGGGGAATACAGAAGTTCTTCTTGCTTTCACTAAGCAACACTCACTTTTGCTTTCCCCCAAGCCTCCCTCCCTCCTCATAATTCATGGCAGATTCTCACCTCATGGTATCAAAGCACAAGTGAGAGTGAGGTGGCAGCTGACACCATGTCTGAATTGGGCCCCTAAAGATAACAGAATTGATAAAACATTTTAAAATACCTGTTGATAAAACAAATTCAAAGTAAAAATAGTACTAAGGAAAAATCCACCCATGGACTGATACGTTGTTGGCTTGGCTGTGCCCTCAGGCTTCATGCCCACTGCTTACTGTAGGATAGTTTTACACCAGGGTTTTTAGCAACTTAGCAACTTTAAGATGTTTGCATTTCCGGAGGGAGAATCCTGAGAGCTGAAGGCCAGACATCTTAATTCTGCCAATTTTGAAAAACACAGCTTCAGACTGAGACAATGCCTGACCCAAAGTCACTCTGGAGAGCTTCCATAGCTGAGGGCAATTTAAAATTGGATCTCCAACCACTAGACAACATGCAGTCTCTAAAAACGAGCTCACAAGTTTTCCATAAAAATGTCCTCCTGATAGTTCTTTTTCAGCAACTTGAAGGTAAAAAGATGTTCAGAAACAGTTGCTTTTTTCTTTGCCGATATCCTCTTGGTTTTCCTTCTATCGATTACCGGGTTATACAGGAGTCTTCCCTTTGCCCTGTGGGAAGAATCCAGGAGTTTGCTTAGCTTTTAAATAATAATAATAAAGTAATAATTAATAAATAATGATTGTGTTGTTATTTACAACAATGTTGATAGTGTTTGTAAACCACTTTGGAAGATAATTGTCCTTAAAGACACCCTTTAAATACGGTCACCTTTTACT